>NC_059192.1:22681351-22981351 GCF_020615455.1 Coregonus clupeaformis
GTCTGACTCACTCGGTTAGGCCCAAAGGTGCTTCCATCATTGGACAGACAATGTAGTGTCCTCTCGTGATGCTTCTCTCATTCGTCAGTCGTCCGTCAGTGAGTTATGACGCAGGCATCCATCCCCCACGGAATAATCCTTGCATGTACTGGTAAATAGTTGTTTGACATGTCTCAGATTACAATGCTGATCCCCATCGCTAAAGGATGGTTCATAGTGAAAGCAAGTCAGGTGCTCTTCTGCGTCATCCATCCACACACACACACACACACACACAGAGAGCCACAGTCCTAGCCTCGTGGCGTCCAGTGTGAGTGCGAGAGATGACCTTAAGCAGGGCGGCTGGGTGCTGTGGGGTGCAGGAGTTGGCCCCTGGCTGTGGCCAGCTGGCTGGTCTAATGAGATGGCGAGCCCTGATAGAGGAGAGTCTAAAGGTGAGTGTGTAATTGGGGAGTGTCGGGGAGCGCAGGTGCTGAGAGAGATGATCATAGGGGGGAGGTGTGTGTGTGGGGCCTCACTCTCTCCATGTCTCCTCACGCTCCCGCAAAGGTCAGGCAGACAGCAAGGGATCACACACCACACACACACACACACACACACACACACACACACACACACACACACACACACACACTGCAATGCTCTACCTGGAGCCCCTCCTCACTACCCCTGACTGTCTCCCCTTTAGCAGGTAAAAATGACAGGGCCGATGTTTATCTCTGGCCCCTCGATGAGTCGGGAGCAAATGTCACTAAACAGGTGCAAAAAGCTACTAGGACCAATATAGTCTGGGTTTCAGACTAGACCCAAAACTGCTCCAAATTGGTTGAGTCTAATCACAAGACTTGATCTTTATAACAAACACACCACAGAGTCAACTTGCATTGAGTCATAGCAGTAGATGCAGTAAATCTAGCCGATTCATCTGGTTTTTCCTGCTCATTCTCACAAATTGAACCTGTGAACTTTAAGTACCTTGGGAATTTTTCATATTTGGGTTTGACATGAATCAGAGATGAGATCGGATAATGACTTTAAGGCAAAAGTCACCTCAAACAATGCATTGGAGAAATAGCCCCTGGAAGTATAGAGTGCTAAAGTCGCTTAAGGCCTTTTCTCACCGACTGATACGATTGTGACGCACATAAACCATTCACACCAAGTCTGATGTGTTTTTATTAACTTTTTGTCTCTGTCCCTCCCTGGCAGGCTGTAAGCACGTGAAGGGCATCCTGTTGTTCGGGCCTCCTGGCTGTGGTAAGACTCTGATGGCCAGGCAGATTGGGAAGATGCTGAACGCCCGCGAGCCCAAGGTGGTCAACGGCCCTGAGATCCTCAACAAGTACGTGGGAGAATCCGAGGCCAACATCAGGAAGCTGTTCGCCGACGCAGAGGACGAGCAGAAGAGGGTGAGAGGAAAAAATCATAAACACACACACCAGTAAATCAACTGTATATGTCATTAAATACACCCAGTACCTTCAATGCAATTACTCCTGTGGTTATCAAGCACAACATACCTGATAACGAGTCAATCAAATAGATGTCATACTAAATGGATTCCTTATCCTGAGGCCAATATGCAGCTTACTCCACGAAACACAGATAAACATCACACATTTCCACACGGAGAAGCTCATTTATCCTGCAGAAGATTGATTTGCCCTTTAAGGAGGCATATTAGTAATAATAACGGTGGAAAAGTCATTGGGTTTCTCCATACTGGGGGACAGTTGTGTATTGAGCCCCCATGGTGACGCCGGTGTGACAGTGACGGCCTCACTCCTCACCACCTAATGAGGTGCTGGGTTATCTCTGCCCCCCTCTCTGTCCCCCTCTCTCACCTAGCCCACAATAAGCCCAGCTCCACACCTGCTTTAAATGCTACGTCTGGAGACTGACAGGGCCAGAGATGGACAGATAACCCCCCACCCTGCTCTCTCTATCTCTTGCTTTTGGTCTCTTACCTCGCGCTCTCTCTTTCTCTCGCACGCACTCTCACTTTCTCTCTCGCATTCTCTCGCTTTCTCTCTCTCTCTCTACCGCTTTATCTCTCTCTCTCTCGCTTTCTCTCACTTTCTCTCTTGCTCGCTTTCCCTCTCTCTCTCGCGCTTTCTCTCTCTCACTTTCTCGCTCGCTCGCTTTCTCTCTCTTTCTCTCGCTTTCTCTCTCTCTCTCGCTTTCTCTCTCTCTCTCGCTTTCTCTCTCGGTCTCTCTCTCTCTCTCTCTCTTTCTCTGTTTGGGCAGACTCTGTCCCTCCATGCCAGAGCAGAGGGAGGATGAGGAGGCTTTGAAAGGGTTTTAGTTTTCACTCTGGTCACACCAAGGAGAATTTAGCCCAGAGAAGACACGGCAGCGAGTGGTAGACATTCTACATACTCTCCCTAGTTAGCACTGCATTGACCTCCTTTGGCCGCCATTCCTTCCAGTTCTCTGCTGCCAATGACCGGAACGAACTGCAAAAAGCTGGAGACTCTTATCTCCCTCACTAACTTTAAGCATCAGTTGTCAGAGCACCTTACCGATCACTGCACCTGTACACAGCCCATCTGAAATTAGCCCACCCAACTATCTCATCCCCATATTGTTATTTATTTTGCTCATTTGCACCCCAGTATCTCTATTTGCACATCATCTCTTGCACATCTATCGTTCCAGTGTTAATACTAATTGTAATTATTTTGCACTATGGCCTATTTATTGCCTTACCTCCCTAACTTGCTACATTTGCACACACTGTATATATATTTTCTGTTGTATTTTTGACTTTATGTTTTGTTTTACCCCATATGTAACTCTGTGTTGTTTTTATTGCACTGCTTTGCTTTATCTTGGCCAGGTCGCAGTTGTAAATGAGAACTTGTTCTCAACTGGCTTACCTGGTTAAATAAAGGTGAAAATAAATAAATAAATAAAATAAACTGTGTGAGACCATTGGTATCCTTCCTTCGCCTTCATTCACCCATATCTCTCTGCTTCCCATAGCTGGGCGCCAACAGTGGGCTGCACATCATCATCTTTGATGAGATCGACGCCATCTGTAAGCAGCGTGGCAGCATGGCGGGCAGCACGGGCGTCCACGACACAGTGGTCAACCAGCTGCTGTCCAAGATAGACGGAGTAGAGCAGCTCAACAATATCCTGGTCATAGGTAAACACACACATATACATGCGCATACACACACACATACGTGCGCATACACATATGTGTGCACAGAAACACATACACACATACAGGCCATACAGGCCGAATACTTATACTTGCGTTCTAAATACATAGCAAATTTGAGATCAGAATTGTAACACCCACAGTGTTAAATTCAACAGTTTCTTAGTGTGTATACAGTGGGGGAAAAAAGTATTTAGTCGGCCACCAATTGTGCAAGTTCTCCCACTTAAAAAGATGAGAGAGGCCTGTAATTTTCATCATAGGTACACGTCAACTATGACAGACAAAATGAGGGGAAAAAATCCAGAAAATCACATTGTAGGATTTTTAATGAATTTATTTGAAAATTATGGTGGAAAATAAGTATTTGGTCAATAACAAAAGTTTCTCAATACTTTGTTATATACCCTTTGTTGGCAATGACACAGGTCAAACGTTTTCTGTATGTCTTCACAAGGTTTTCACACACTGTTGCTGGTATTTTGGCCCATTCCTCCATGCAGATCTCCTCTAGAGCAGTGATGTTTTGGGGCTGTCGCTGGGCAACACGGACTTTCAACTCCCTCCAAAGATTTTCTATGGGGTTGAGATCTGGAGACTGGCTAGGCCACTCCAGGACCTTGAAATGCTTCTTACGAAGCCACTCCTTCGTTGCCCGAGCGGTGTGTTTGGGAACATTGTCATGCTGAAAGACCCAGCCACGTTTCATCTTCAATGCCCTTGCTGATGGAAGGAGGTTTTCACTCAAAATCTCACGATACATGGCCCCATTCATTCTTTCCTTTACATGGATCAGTCGTCCTGGTCCCTTTGCAGAAAAACAGCCCCAAAGCATGATGTTTCCACCCCCATGCTTCACAGTAGGTATGGTGTTCTTTGGATGCAACTCAGCATTCTTTGTCCTCCAAACACGGCGAGTTGAGTTTTTACCAAAAAGTTCTATTTTGGTTTCATCTGACCATATGACATTCTCCCAATCCTCTTCTGGATCATCCAAATGCACTCTAGCAAACTTCAGACGGGCCTGGACATGTACTGGCTTAAGCAGGGGGACACGTCTGGCACTGCAGGATTTGAGTCCCTGGCGGCGTAGTGTGTTACTGATGGTAGGCTTTGTTACTTTGGTCCCAGCTCTCTGCAGGTCATTCACTAGGTCCCCCCGTGTGGTTCTGGGATTTTTGCTCACCGTTCTTGTGATCATTTTGACCCCACGGGGTGAGATCTTGCGTGGAGCCCCAGATCGAGGGAGATTATCAGTGGTCTTGTATGTCTTCCATTTCCTAATAATTGCTCCCACAGTTGATTTCTTCAAACCAAGCTGCTTACCTATTGCAGATTCAGTCTTCCCAGCCTGGTGCAGGTCTACAATTTTGTTTCTGGTGTCCTTTGACAGCTCTTTGGTCTTGGCCATAGTGGAGTTTGGAGTGTGACTGTTTGAGGTTGTGGACAGGTGTCTTTTATACTGATAACAAGTTCAAACAGGTGCCATTAATACAGGTAACGAGTGGAGCCTCTTAAAGAAGAAGTTACAGGTCTGTGAGAGCCAGAAATCTTGCTTGTTTGTAGGTGACCAAATACTTATTTTCCACCATAATTTGCAAATAAATTCATTAAAAATCCTCATTTTTTTCTCAATTTGTCTGTCATAGTTGACGTGTACCTATGATTAAAATTACAGGCCTCTCACATCTTTTTAAATGGGAGAACTTGCACAATTGGTGGCTGACTAAATACTTTCACCCCCCACTGTATGTGACCTACTGAAATAGTGTTAAAGTAACACTTTTCAAAGTGCTGGGGTCCCTAACTGTGGGTGTTGCAAATTCTGACTTAAAGATGCACTATGCAGAAATCGCTCCACCATTTCCTGGTTGCAAAAATTCTAATAGTTCGTCTAATTTCAATTTATCTACCGAAACAAGTAAGTATAGTGTAGAGAATCCTTGTACTATCTAAATCTCTGTGAAATATATTATCCATAACCCAAAAATATTGTATTTTCAGCTGTTTGAAGCTGGTGTACAAACCCGAAAGTAAAAGACGCAAAAACAAAACTTTAAAATGGGAAACATAGAAATAGCGCACATAGAACAGATCTACCACTTCTATACTTTTTTTCAATGAGTATGACAGAGCCAGAACACACATTTCTATGTGAATTTTGTCGGGTCGCCCAAAATGTTACATACTGCAGCTTTAAATTAACACTTAGTAGTGTTAAAGTAATATTTGGGGGTGTTTTAACATTGTAGGGTGTAGAGCCTTATTTACATATTTCCCAGCATGCCTTTCAAGTGAATGTTAGACATACCGACCCATGACTGTGTTTGTTAGTGACAGAGACATGTTTTTTGCAGTCAATAACTTCTAGTCCTGAAACCTTTACCAAGTGACTGCCTAAGTGAATGTGTTTGAATAAAAAGTAAACCATTTATGACCATATATTAGACATTTCATAAGGCCTTTAGTTATGGCCTAGTTTTCCCCTAACATTGTGGTCTGATGATCCTGGCTCATGGGCCATATCAGATCTGCAAGTCACAATATGCTGGCTAGTGAAGTCATTTGTAATTCCTATTGGAATCCAGCCAGAGAGAGGATATTCAACAATTGGAACTTTGTAATACCCACAACCTGCATTCAGAACGACTTCTATGGTGAAGAGCTTGTCAAACAAGACTACCTAAACCATCTAAACTGGAACAACCATCTCCGAATGGTTGCAAAAAGTCAAACCACTTACAGATTCGATTAGTTTAGAAAAATGTAAGTTATTTATCTATTTATGTCATCTATTTATCTTTGTTTAGTATAATTAAGCAATAATTATATTAAGCAATAATTATATTAAGCAATAATGCCCGAGAGGGTGTGGTATATGGCCAATATACCATGGCTAAGGGCTGTTCTTAATCACGACGCAACGCGGAGTGCCTGGATACAGCCCTTAGCCGTGATATGTTGGCCATATACCACAAACCCCCGAGGTGCCTTATTGCTATTATAAACTGGTTACCAATGTAATTAGAACCGTAAAAATAAATGTTTTGTAATACCCATGGTATATGGTCTGACATACCACGACTGTCAGCCAATCAGCATTCAGGGCTCGAACCAACCAGTTTATAAGATCAGTTAATCAATAGGGGGCAGAATAGGGGACACTCTACAAAAATGAATAAATGCCGCGCAACAAGCGGGATTGCACATTAGATTACGCCTTTTCAGTATGGTTGAGTAGCTTACTGCAAAGGTTTTTACTAAACAGTACTTTCTAAATAGTAGGTAGTACAGCCACTGTCTGCTTGACTGACCGGTCGAGTTGTGCTCTGAGAAGATGAGCGGGATTATCTGAGCTATGCCTTTCTTGCCCTCCCTCTCTTCTCTCTCCATCTCATCCTCCCTCTCTTCTCTCTCCATCTCATCCTCCCTCTCTCCATCTCATCCTCCCTCTCTTCTCTCTCCATCTCATCCTCCCTCTCTTCTCTCTCCATCTCATCCTCCCTCTCTCCTCTCTCCATCTCATCCTCCCTCTCTTCTCTCTCCATCTCATCCTCCCTCTCTTCTCTCTCCATCTCATCCTCCCTCTCCTCTCTCCTCTCCATCTCATCCTCCCTCTCCTCTCTCCTCTCCATCTCATCCTCCCTCTCCACTCTCCTGTCCATCTCATCCTCTCTCTCCTCTCCATCTCATCCTCCCTCTCCTCTCTCCTCTCCATCTCATCCTCCCTCTCCTCTCTCCTCTCCATCTCATCCTCCCTCTCCTCTCTCCTCTCCATCTCATCCTCCCTCTCCTCTCTCATCCTCTCTCCTCTCTCCTCTCCATCTCATCCTCCCTCTCCTCTCCATCTCATCCTCCCTCTCTTCTCTTCTCTCTCCATCTCATCCTTCCTCTCTTCTCTTCTCTCTCCATCTCATCCTCCCCCTCTTCTCTTCTCTCTCCATCTCATCCTCCCTCTCCTCTCTCCTCTCCATCTCATCCTCCCTCTCCTCTCTCCTCTCCATCTCATCCTCCCTCTCCTCTCCTCTCCTCTCCATCTCATCCTCCCTCTCCTCTCTCCTCTCCATCTCATCCTCTCCATCTCATCCTCCCTCTCCTCTCTCCTCTCCATCTCATCCTCCCTCTCCTCTCTCCTCTCCATCTCATCCTCCCTCTCCTCTCTCCTCTCCATCTCATCCTCTCTCTCCTCTCTCCTCTCCATCTCATCCTCTCTCTTCTCTCTCCATCTCATCCTCCCTCTCTTCTCTTCTCTCTCCATCTCATCCTCCCTCTCTTCTCTTCTCTCTCCATCTCATCCTCCCTCTCTTCTCTCTCCATCTCATCCTCCCTCTCTCCTCTCTCCATCTCATCCTCCCTCTCTTCTCTCTCCATCTCATCCTCCCTCTCTTCTCTCTCCATCTCATCCTCCCTCTCCTCTCTCCTCTCCATCTCATCCTCCCTCTCTCCTCTCTCCATCTCATCCTCCCTCTCTCCTCTCTCCATCTCATCCTCCCTCTCCTTCTCCCTCCATCTCATCCTCCCTCTCCTTCTCCCTCATCTGTGCCTCTTAGGAATGACCAACAGGCCGGACCTGATAGACGAGGCCTTGTTGAGACCAGGCAGGTTGGAAGTCAAAATGGAGATCGGTAAGAAAGCACAACGTAGTACACCACAAAGCATCCAGCCTAACCAAAGACCTGGCTTGATTTTTGTTCGGTTACTGTATTCAGGTTTTAGTTTGTTTTCAGGTAGTTTATTTTCTTCTGAGAAAGACATTCTTATTCATAGATGTTGTACCGTTTACATGACAACCAACACCCAGACATTTCAACTTGTCCATCCCTTGTACAGTATGCAGTTACACTGTAAAAAACACACAACGTTTCCCCTCTCTCTTCCTCCCCCAGGTTTGCCTGATGAGAAGGGGCGTGTCCAGATCCTCAACATCCACACGGCTAAGATGCGTCAGTTCAACCTGCTGGGAAGCGACGTGGACGTCAGCGAGCTGGCCGCTGAGACCAAGAACTACAGCGGAGCCGAGCTGGAGGGGCTGGTCAGAGCTGCCCAGTCCACCGCCATGAACCGACATATCAAGGTCACTATCACACACAGTCGGCCATTTTCATTAGCCTAGATCAGAGCTGCCCAACCCTCTTGGTTGGAGATCTAACGTCCTGTAGGTTTTCAGTCCAACCCTAATTTAGCACACCTGATTCTACTTATTAGCTGCTCACCAAGACCTTAAGTAGTCATTTCAGGTATGTTAGGTTAGGGTTAAACTGAAAACCTACAGGATGGTAGAGCTCCAGAAAGAGGGTTGGGCAGCCCTGGCCTAGATATTTTTCTCTCCTACTCAACATTAACTCTACAACTAACAATCTTTATGCGTTAAGAGGCTGTAGGTCTCGTAGGTATTTCACAATCAGTCATGAGACAAAGTGCTCCCTCAGAATGGAAAGGTCAGACAACTCTGGTCTGGGTGGACGAGGGGGAGGGAGGGAGAAAACGGGTGATGAGGACAGAGGGAGGGAGCCCTCCAGCCATTGCACCTGTGTAAGCCCTTGTCTGTCCATGTCATCACCCTCTAATATGGTCCAGGAGTGTGGTGGGGGGCAGACCACTTAACAGACTAGCACCTCGCTTAATCTGGCTGTGGGTGTGTGTGTGTGGGCTAAATCAGTAAGACCTAAAAGTCCAAACCAACAACACTATTACCTTGTCATCGTTACAGGACTAAATTAAGGTAGATACGATACTGATCAATGATTATCTCTAACATTTTGTCTATACTCCTCAATATCACTGAGCTATTAATAATCTAGGGTAAGGGTTTAGCGTTAAAGTTAGTCGAACAGTTTGTTTATAGTTAGTTGAACATTATTATTAACCATCTGTATTGAACCATCCTAATAACATGTCCCCCTGCAGGCCAGTGCCACCGTGGAGGTGGACCTGGAGAAGGCTGAGAATCTGCAGGTCCACAGAGACGACTTCCTGGCCTCACTGGACAACGACATCAAACCTGTGAGTAGACTCCTTCCTTCCTCCATCTCTTTACCGTTCTCCAGCCCTCTCTCTTTCCAATTCTCCAGCCCTCTCTCTTTACCGTTCTCCAGCCCTCTCTCTTTCCAATTCTCCAGCCCTCTCTCTTTACCGTTCTCCAGCCCTCTCTCTTTACCGTTCTCCAGCCCTCTCTCTTTACCGTTCTCCAGCCCTCTCTCTTTACCGTTCTCCAGCCCTCTCTCTTTACCATTTTCCAGCCCTCTCACTCTACCATTCTCCAGCCCTCTCTCTTTACAATTGCCTACATCCAAAAGTCCTCCTCCAACATTTGGACTTCCAACAATTTCATAATCACTTCCAGTTGATGGCAATGTCCAGTATACGCAGGGAATTAGATTTTTAAAAATCATTTAGAGAATTTTTAAGAAGTGATTTTAATAAGGGACCCTTTAAGGCTGTGGAAGGTTAAGTGCAAGGGTCCCCAATTACATTCAGCTGTGGGACGATTTTTCTTTGAGCAGATGGTCGGTTGGCCAGAACATAGTAATAAATAATTTGTACACTGCAAATTGACCGCAATAATCCCAAACAGATATAGTATTTGACGAAAACAGAATCATTTCAAACCTTGATTACATTGGGATGCAATCACATATGCCTCTTTATTTATGCGTGGGAATACTTGGGAACTGATTTTCTTCATTAAAATCACTTTGAGCTTCCTGGTGATTTTACAGTCTTCTATGTTCAAGAACATACATTTTTTTAATCAGAAAACTTGGGGGGGGTTGGGGATAAATAAAATCACACGTGGGCTGAATTTGGCCAGCAGGCTGCCTATTTGGGAACCCTGGTTTAGTGGATCTCTCGCTCTCGCTCTCTCTCTGTGCCAGGCATTTGGTACCAACTCGGAGGACTATGCCAGCTACATCATGAACGGCATCATTAAGTGGGGCGACCCGGTGACGGCTGTGCTGGATGACGGGGAGCTGCTGGTGCAGCAGACCAAGAACAGCGACCGCACACCACTGGTGTCTGTGCTACTGGAGGGTAAGAGAGACACACACACACACTTACAATTTTACATTTGAATCAGTTAGCACACACTTTTATCCAGATCGACTTAGTTAGTGCATTCATCTTAAGGTAGCTGGGGACGACAAACACATCTCACAGTCATAGTATGTAAAGCTTCCCTCAACAAAGCAGCTCTCAGCAAAGTCAGTTCTTGTAGGAAAAGGCAAGTGTTAATGAAAGAAAGGTAAGTCACAGACACAAAGACAAGCAATGGCACCAACAACTGTTACAATGTTCTATAGTATTTAATTAAAGTTTTAATGCTAAAAGGGACACTAGCATGAAGATGGTAAAATAAAGATATATAAAAGAAATCAATTTCCCATAGTTATTTGACAACGTTTGGCATTATAAGAGCCGAAAAATATATTTAAGCATACTGATAATAAAGTATAATATTTATTAAATTTTTATTCAAATAATCATGTCATTAAGATGTCCTTTGGTTCAAAATACAGTATGGCGGTATATATAGTATGCTATGCTCTCTCCTAGGTCCCCCCAACAGTGGAAAGACGGCTCTAGCAGCTAAGATCTCAGAGGAATCCCAGTTTCCCTTTATAAAGATCTGTTCTCCTGACAAGATGATCGGTCACTCCGAAATCGCTAAGTGCCAGGCCATCAAGAAGGTGAGGAAAGGGACACACACACACACACACACCTGTGTCAGTACTTGTGTCTTGACCACCCTCTTTGTTCCAGATATTTGAAGATGCCTACAAGTCCCAGCTGAGCTGTGTAGTGGTGGATGACATTGAACGCTTGCTGGGTAAGGTCCTGCTGGCATTGTGGTTACACTATTCTTCTTTTCCTTTTTAAAAGTTTCCTTTTAAGTTCAGGGTTGTAACATACATTAAACACTGGGCAGTTTGCTTCCGACCTTCTCAAAGAACCATGTGTTGGAAAACCATGCTCTTCTGTTTTCCACCCAAGCATCACTTTGATGGTAGAAGTCCACAGATGAGGTCGGAATATTTATTCTAAATTCTCCTTCTCTCTTTGTGAACCTTGTTCTTGTTCTCAGATTATGTTCCGATTGGCCCTCGTTTCTCAAACATGGTCCTTCAAGCTCTACTGGTTCTCCTCAAGAAACCCCCTCCCAAAGTCAGTATTCTGTGGACTGCGGCACTTACTTGAATATGTGTTTGCGTGTGTGTGAGAGAGAGTGTGTGTGTTTACTCTTAAGCATTGAAATGTTTCTGTGCTTATGCTCTAGTTGTCATTTTGCCAGTGGCAGACAGATGTCAGCAGATCGTACTGATGCCCCCAGTAATGAAAGTCATTTCCATGCAGAGTGAATCATAGTGTATCCTAGTTGTGGGACAGTGGACAGCTTTACCACTGTGTTTCTGTGCGTGTGAGCTATATCTCCTGAATATAAGCCGCTACTGCATTTAAGGCAGTAGGCCTAGGCTACGTTCAGCTGTAAATGTTTGTCAATGAGTATGATAATGTATTGGTCCAGGCAGGCTGTTGTGCTGGGTGTGAATGGGAGCCGGGGCTGTTTCTCCAGGCTTGTGAAGCTCCAGGCCCAGCGGGGAGCCCGGCCGGGGTGAGGCCAGGAGAGGCCTGCCTCGAGGGGGGGACAACTGAGGAGAATGGGCTCTGTGAGAGAGACCGGGGGGGACCTGGCAGCACCGCCGCCTGTGTGGTACCTCATCTGCATGCATGGGCACACCCCCTCCGCACCATGGGGGGCAGCCAGCCCATAATCCCCCTCTCTCCTCTCCTCTGGCCCCGAACGAGCGACTAGGGCCTCTGGAGAAAGAAACCAGCCTCTTTCCTGATTGAGTCACCTAGACTAAAGCAGCTATGTAGAGGTGGTCCACCGTGGAGAGACTGACAGAGACTTAACAAAATCAAGCTTAATAAAAATGCATAAGGTTGATAAAAATCCACAAGGCTCATATTAGGCAGTAGGGACCCCACCTTTTCAGACAAATGTCCCTATACCCATTGATGTTGATGATGTGAAGCACACCGTTTTAAAAAGGGTTTGATACACTTCCGTACATGATATGGTACAGGATGCTCTGGCTGGCACTGAGCTTAATTTTCATCTCCATCATGTGTTTTCCCCCCACACAGGGCCGTAAGCTGCTGATCATTGGCACCACCAGCAGGAAGGACGTGCTGCAGGAAATGGAGATGCTGGATGCCTTCAGTACCACCATCCACATCCCAAACATCTCCAGAGGAGAGCAGCTGGTTGAAGCTCTGGAGGTAGGCACATACACAGTCGCTCACACACACACACTCGTTCACACACACGCACGCACACATGCGCATGCACGCACACGCACACATACACGGAAATGTATGTTCCTTGCTCTCCGGTTTTAAAGTTGTGACAAGTAGTGATGGATTTTTTGCTTGAGTTTTTAAATTGCTTTTCTGTCTGCTGTAGATGCTGGGTAGTTTCCAGGAGAAGGAGCGGGCAGCCATTGCCAAGGCGGTGAAGAGCCAGGACGTGTCGATCGGCATCAAGAAGCTGACGATGGTCATCGAGATGGCTGTGCAGGTGAGAGAGACAAAGCCCCGGTTTAGTTGACACATTTTTATTCCAGCCCAGCACTAACCATCAAATAATCACCTAATTATGGCCTTCTTCAATCTGGACCACGATTAGCGTGTTCAGGTGTGTTACTGCTAGGCAGGAACAAAAGCCTACACCCACCCTTTAGCTCTTCCAGAGCGGGAGTTGGAGAAACACGGCCTAGACAACCACAGTCTAGGGAGTCACAGATGGAATCCCGTCTGGTTTCAGTTTAAACAACCTGCCGTTAATTACGACCTTTCATTAAAACAAGTTTGGATTGAACAATGATTTGTGTGGTAAGCCCCAAAAATGTAATTGCTATAGTTCTCCGCATACTTCCCTGTCTTATGTGTTCACATGCTCTGACTAGTAGAGGGATGCCACACATAAAGATCACATCGCACCTTGGAAACGTCTTATCTACTGTTGTGAGGGTTGTTACTCTCTTAGGCCCTGTCCAGAAACAACCCCTAGAGGGGTGCATGTTCTTTTCTTACCCAATCCCCTCCCCTTCAAATCCTGTTTCCTCAATAGAAAAGCATGAACTCGAGGTAATGTCTGAAATTCCACTTATTTTATGTAACACAGCTAATCGTGTTCAGTCCAAATCAATCATATACACTCAGTGGCCAGTTTATTAGGTACACCCATCTAGTACTGGGTCGGACCCCCCTCCAGAACAGCCTGAATTATTTGGGGCATAGAAACGTTGCTCAGTTGGTAACAAGGGACCTAACGTGTGCCAGGAAAACATTCCCCATACCATTACACCACCGTCACCAGCCTGTACCGTTGACACCAGGCAGGATTACGCCAAATCCTGACTCTGCCATCAGCATGACGCAGCAGGAACTGGGATTCGTCGGACCAGGGGATGTTTCTCCACTCTTCAATTGTCCAGTGTTGGTGATCGCGTGCCCACTGGAGATGCTTCTTCTTGTTTTTAGCTGATAGGAGTGGAACCCAGTGTGGTCGTCTGCTGCAATAGCCCATCCATGACAAGGATCAACGAGTTGTGAGTTCCGAGATGCCGTTCTGCACCGTTATTTGCCTGTTTGTGGCCCGCCTGTTAGCTTGCACGATTTTTGCCATTCTCCTTTGACCTCTCATCAACGAGCTGTTTTTGCCCACAGGACTGCCGCTGACTGGATGTTTTTAGTTTGTTGCACCATTCTCTTTAAACCCTAGACACTGTCGTGCGTGAAAAGCCCAGGAGGCTGGCTGTTTCTGAGATACTGGGCGCCTGACACCGACGATCATACCACGCTCAGTTGCTTAGGTCTCTCGTTTTGCCCATTCTAACGTTCAATTGAACAATAACTGAATGCCTCGATGCCTGTCTGCCTGCTTTATATAGCAAGCCACAGCCACCATTTTTCGTGAACTGGATGGTGTACCTAATAAACTGGCTGTATATCCATCATAAATACGCCATAGTCAAGATGACCATAGTTGAATGCTACCACATATCTGCATTGTTACATAACATTGTTTCTGTGAGCCCCTCTCTCTCAGAGCTGGATCTCCCCCTCGCTAACAGACATAAGACTCTTGCTGCTGTCCAGATCACCAGATTTATCACTCCTTCCTGTTATCCTACAGTTGATCCAATACCCCCCCCCAAGCCACCCACTCACACCTTCCCAGACAATTACAGACAGCCCTACGTGAACCTTTGCTGTGCCGGCCCCGGGCCTGTACTTTTCAACAAGTTTATAGGAAAGGAGGCTATATAAACAATGTATGCCAATGTATGGACATATGCACAGAGAGCTAACGTGTGTGTGTCTTCCAGATGGATCCTGAATACAGAGTTAGTAAGTTCTTGACCCTGCTGAGAGAACAGGGAGCGTAAGTAGAGCACTATTCTGTTTTGTCCCCAATCTCACACCACCTAATTGTGGTTGACTGTGTTTAGTTGGTTGACTGTTTTAATTAATGTATGTTTCCTTCCTCCTCACAGGCTGGGTTCTGACAAGCACATAGCCAGCTAAGCCAATGGTGGAGCTGCATTGCCCAGCAGTAGCTGCCTCTCATAGTAAGTACTTGAACAGAGCGTAGAGCAGGGGCGTGTTAGAGTAGGGATGGAAGAAAATGAGCTTATTCTTCAATTTTCTCTTCCTTCCTGCTCTTCTAACTTTTATTCTGTCTTTTACCCTCAGTGGCCGAGGAGTGGAAGCCCGGGTGCGACCGGCAAGATAGTGAGCGAGAGATTTTATGTCTCCGCCTAATCTGGCCATCGCAAACGCTCGCCGCGTAATCTCTGTCCCGCGTGTTTCCATGGCAACTCGATCGACCAGCCTCCTCGTCTTCCTCATCAGCACTGTTTCTCTGTGTGTGTAAACTAAGTGTTCTGTGTTAAATTGTTATTTCTGAAGGCAAAGTGTTGTGATTCAAATGACGCTCTATTCCCTATATAGTGCACTACTTTATGACCAGAGCTCTATGGGCCCTGGTCAAAAGAAGTGCACTGTTTAAGGAATAGGGTGCCATTTGAGACTCTTTCAAAGTGTTGTGATTTGTGCTGCTAGCACTCCAGGGGATTTTATGTATAAAAAGCAAAAATAAAGTTGATGTATGTTTATAACTAAACATGAGACGAGAAAAGTGTACGCAAAACCATGTACACTGAGTTTGCGAAACATTAGGAACACCTTCCTAATATTGAGTTGCACCCCCGTTTGCACTCAGAGCAGCCTAAATTCGTTGTTGCATGGACTCAACAAGGTGTCGAAAGCGTTCCACAGGGATGCTGGCCCATGTTGACTCCAATGCTTCACACTGTTGTGTCAAGTTGGCTGGCTGTCCTTTGGGTGGTGGACCATTCTTGATACACACGGGAAACAGTTGAGCGTGAAAAACCCACCAGCGTTGCAGTTCTTGACACACTCAAACTGGTGTGCCAGGCACCTACTACCATACCCCGTTTAAAGGCACTTAAATATTTGTTCTTGCCCATTCACCCTCTGAATGGCAAACATACACAATCCATATCTCAATTTTCTGTCTCACGGCTGTCTCAAATCCTTCTTTAACGTCTCTCCTCCTCTTCATCTACACTGATTAAAGTGGATTTAACCGGTGACATCAATAAGGGATCATAGCTTTCACCTGGTCAGTCTGTCATGGAAAGAGAAGGTGTTCCTGATGTTTTGTTCACTCAGTGTATATGATGACCTATTCAGTTTTGATGCAACTCCAACATTTGGCATGATGCATTTGACAAAGCGATTTTCTTATTGTATGCATAACTGACCTGTCAAACTTCTCTATAAATGCATCATATGCTGAATATGCGCAACATAATGGTGAAACTGATTAATTGCATCATGTATGGTGTGCTCGATATTACGTGCATAGATTTCTAATCATTCCAGGAAATGATGGTTCCAAGCCTTAATCTTAACTCTACTTACTTTGGTCCTATTAGGTTTTGTGCATCACTCTCTTTGTTTTATGAATAATTGTTATGAATAAATAATCATGTTACTAATATTGATTAGCTAGTAACTGGAAAAAGTGATTCATTTTCAGACCAGTTTAGAAGGGAACCTCTCCCCGACCACTCAGACAGACACACGTGCGAACACTCATACGCCTGATGATACTGTTGACATTTTTTCTGTATCGTGCTGTTGTTCTCTATGAAGGATCTCTGGAGACCCTCTGTCATACATTTCAATGCTGGTGGATGGCTGGAGAGAGAGCGGATACGGGGAGGTATTATACAAGTGTGTAAAGCATATCGTTATTACTCTTCGTGGTTACTGGTGCACCTCTCCTAGTAATTCTGGGTTGTGGGAGCTGTCGTTCAGCCTGTGTAGCAAACAGAAAAAAACATCATTTTTCCCATAGGGGATTTTAGAAACACTTAAAATAAGGGCTGTGTTTCATGTAGGCTTATCCTGGTGTGACGTTTTGATAACCATGTCAATCTCAATATATCCGGCTCTATTTACTCTTTGATTCGAAAATGCTAATTAGCATTAAAGTAGACATCATGCAAAACTTCAAATCCCTGCAAGCTCCTGCATGTCATCTCTAGCAGATACATTTGCTAACAGGTATTGTGTCAATTAAAAAAATGCACAAGACAGTTCACAGAATTGTCCATTTAAAGAAATGTAAGCGTTGGTCCCATGTTTCATGAGCTCAAATAAAATATTCCAGAAATGTTCCATATGCACAAAAAGCTTATTTCTCTCAGATTTTGTGCAGAATTTTTTTTCATCCCTGTTAGTGAGCATTTTTCCTTTGCCAAGATGATCCATCCACCTGACAGGTGTGACATATCAAGATGATGATTAAACAGCATGATCATTACACAGGTGCACCTTGTGCTGGGGACAATAAAAGGCCACTCTAAAATGTGCAGTTTTGTCACACAACACAATGCCACAGATGTCTCAAGTTTTGAGGGTGCGTGCAATTGACATGCTGACTGCAGGAATGTCCACCAGAGCTGTTGCCAGAGAATTGAATGTTCATCAATGTCGTTTTAGAGAATTTGGCAGTACGCCCAACTGGCCTCACAACCGCAGACCACATTGTAACCACGCCAGGCCAGGACCTCCACATCCGGCTTCTTCACCTGGGGGATCATCTGAGACCAGCCAACCGGACAGCTGATGAAACTGAGGAGTATTTCTGTCCCCTTTTGTGGGGAAATTGGCTGGGCCTGGCTCCCAAGTGGGTGGGCCTATGCCCAGTCATGTGAAATCCATAGATTAGGGCCTAATGAATTTATTTCAATGGCTGATTTCCTTATATGAACTGTAACTCTGTAAAATCGTTGAAATAGTTGCATGTTACATTTATATTTTTGTTCAGTATACATTTAGCTAACATATAGTTAATCCAGAGATTCTTACCTTTGCCTCGATTTCCCTGTTTGATCTCTAGGGTTTATGGGTATTATGACTCATACTGTGGTACTCTATTGAGTGTTTGCCCCCTAAAATACAAGGGATAATGTCGATATTAGACATTATTGCACCACCTCTCTCTCTCCCCATCTGTGTGCATGCCTAACAAACTGTATGACTCCAATGCAGTTATTTATTTTCAGATAAACACAGACAAGTCAAGTGCCAGTTTATTAGGTACACCCATCTAGTACCGGGTTGGACCCCCCCTTTGCCTCCAGAACTGCCTGAATTCTTTGGGGCATGGAAACATTGCCCAATTACTATCAAGGGACCTGACGTTTGCCAGGAAGACATTCCCCACACCATTACACCACTGCCACCAGCCTGTACCGTTGACACCGGGCAGGATGGGGCCATGGACTCATGTTACTTACGCCAAATCCTGACTTGTTTGTGGCCCGCCTGTTAGCTTGCACGATTCTTGCCATTCTCCTTCGACCTCTCAGTCAACAAGCTGTGTTTGCCTACAGGACTGCCGCTGACTGGATGTTTTTTGTTTGTTGCACCATTCTCTGTAAACCCTAGACACTGTTGTGCATGAAAAGCCCAGGAGGCTGGCCGTTTCTGAGATACTGGGCGCCTGACACCGACGGTCATACCATGCTCAAAGTCGCTTAGGTCTCTCGTTTTGCCCATTCTAACGTTAAATCGAACAGTAACTGAATGCCTCAATGCCAGTCTGCCTGCTTTATATAGCAAGCCAGGCCACGTGTCTGTAGGAGCTAACCATTTTTGTGAAGGGGGGGTGTACCTAATAAACGGGCCTGAGTGTATATACAGTTTAAGTCGGAAGTTTACTTACACTTAGGTTGGAGTCATTAAAACTTGTTTTTCAACCACTCCACAAATTTCTTGTTAACAAAATATAGTTTTGGCAAGTCGGTTAGGACATCTACTTTGTGCATGACACAAGTAGATGTCCAACAATTGGTTTAAGTAATTTTTCCAACAATTGTTTACAGACAGATTATTTCACTTATAATTCACTGTATCACAATTCCAGTGGGTCAGAAGTTTACATATACTAAGTTGACTGTGCCTTTAAACAGCTTTGAAAATTCCAGAAAATGATGTCATGACTTTAGAAGCTTCTGATAGGCTAATTGACATCATTTGAGTTAATTGGAGGTGTACCTGTGGATGTACTTCAAGGCCTACCTTCAAACTCAGTGCCTCTTTGCTTGACATCATGGGAAAATCAAAAGAAATCAGCCAAGACCTCAGAAAAAAAATTGTAGACCTCCACAAGTTTATCCTTGGGAGCAAATTCCAAACGCCTGAAAGTACCACATTCATCTCTACAAACAATAGTATGCAAATATAAACACCATGGGACCACGCAGCCGTCATACCGCTCAGGAAGGAGACGCGTTCTGTCTCCTGGAGATGAACTTACTTTGGTGCAAAAAGTGCAAATCAATCCCAGAACAACAACAAAAGACCTTGTGAAGATGCTGGAGGAAACAGGTACAAAAGTATCTATATCCACAGTAAAACGAGTCCTATATCGACATAACCTGAAAGGCCGCTCAGCAAGGAAGAAGCCACTGCTCCAAAACCGCCATAAAAAAGCCAGACTACGGTTTGCAACTGCACATGGGGACAAAGATCATACTTTTTGGAGAAATGTCCTCTGGTCTGATGAAACAAAAGTATAACTGTTTGGCCATAATGACCATCGTTATTGTAATATTCATATGTGTCACCATACTGAATTGTAATTGGATGCATCATACTGTGCAATGATTGGTTAAGACCACCCAGGTGGTGAGGTCATTCTAAGATGATCATGGCCAGAGACACATGGACATGCAAGTTATAGCTAGTTAATAAAGAGCTACGTTTATAAATATCCTGTCGTCCTGCATTTTATTATTTTGTACAAAGCGTACAAAACAAGACATGGTGTCAGAGTAAAAGGACTAAAAGATGGATTTTGCTGGAGTTCCTTCACCTCGAATGGATTGGGGGTCTACAAATCTACCCGATGCATGGCGTAAGTTCAAACAGCATGTGGAGCTGATGTTCACGGGTCCTCTGAAGGAAAGAGGAGAAGAGGAAAAGTGCAGCTACCTGCTCCTCTGGATCGGTGAAAAAGGGAGAGACATTTACAACACATGGACACTTACCGAGGCTGAATCAAAGGTACTGAAAACATACTACGATCGTTTTGAAGCATATGTTTTGCCAAAGACCAATACAATTTTCGCTAGGTACAAATTCCATGAGAAAGTACAAGGCGCTAGTGAATCGTTTGAACAGTTTGTCACTGAGCTGCGTCTGCTTGTGACAGACTGTGATTATGCAAACAAGGATGAGATGGTCAGGGACCGTATTGTATTTGGAATACAATCACCGCGAGTGAGAGAGAAACTTTTGAATGTTGGATCAGAGTTAACGCTGGACAAAGCTATCGACATAGCCAGATCTCACGAGCTAGCACAGGTTCAGATGAAAACCATTTCAGGCGGCAGCATGAGCGCATCACGTGAACAAGCAGTGCACGCAGTCAGGCAGACATCAAAGCACACCTCCAGTGCCCAGAGAGCATGTTTCAGAACGGAGACAGACAGAACTCCAAAACAGAGCGACACAGACTCCAAACGCCCCAAAACATGTGGATATTGTGGATACAAAGTGCATGGCGAACAGGGGAATTGCCCAGCTAAAGGCAAACAGTGTACTAAATGTGGAAAATGGAATCACTTTGCAAAAGTGTGCAGAGTTTACCGTGGAAAAACAGTACATACAGTGAGTGAAGATGAAATGTCAATCAAAGAGTCAAATGCTGATGAACTGTTTATTGATTCAGTGACACAGAAAAGTCAGATATCAGAGACAGAGCAAGCCTTTGCTGACATTGAGATAGGAAGACAAGGCACAGAGCTAAAATTCAAACTAGACACTGGTGCACAAGTAAACATTATTCCTCTGAGTAAGTACAGAAGCTTGACATCTGAGTGTGAGCTACAGCCCACCACGCGCAGACTGACTGGTTATGGTGGTGAACAGCTCCCAGTAAAAGGCACATGCACTCTCAAATGCAAATACAAGGAAAGGGACATGATGTTGGACTTTTACGTTGTTGACACTCGAGCACCTGCAGTGCTGGGTCTTAAAGCATGTTTAGACATGGACCTTATCAAGCTAGTTTTATCAGTGACAGCACCAGTAGAGATAGAGAATGTCATGGAGGAGTTTGCTGATGTTTTTACAGGAATAGGACTATTCCCAGGAGAATGTACCATTCACCTTAACCCAGACGCAACCCCTGTGATCTACCCACCGAGAAAGATTCCACTTGCTCTCCGCGCCCGTCTGAAGAAAGAGTTGGAGAGCATGGAGCAATCTGACATCGTCACCAAGGTTACAGAACCGACGGATTGGGTCAACGCGTTAGTGGTGGTGGAGAAACCACGGACAGGCAAGCTCAGAGTATGTCTCGACCCAAGAGACTTGAACAAGGCTATCAAACGCCCCCATTACCCCTTACCGACGCTAGATGGCATCACACACAAGCTAGCGGGCGCACGCTACTTCAGTGTCATGGACGCCAGATCAGGCTACTGGGCTATCAAGCTCACAGAAGAGTCATCTAAGCTCACAACGTTCAACACACCGTTTGGACGCTACAGGTTCCGTCGCCTGCCTTTTGGGATTATCTCAGCCCAAGACGAGTTTCAGCGAAAGATCGACGAGGTGTACGAAGGCCTCGACGGAGTCGTGGCAATTGTGGACCGACATCCTTGTCTATGGTCGAACCAAAGAGGAACACGACAGAAACCTCAGCGCGATGCTGCAAAGGTCCCGCGAGAGAGGAGTCCGGCTCAACCCCGAGAAGAGCACAGTCGGCGCTACAGAGGTCAGCTACTTCGGGCATCTTCTCACAGCGAATGGAATCAAGCCAGATCCGCAGAAGATCTCAGCCATAAAGGAAATGGAGCCACCAAAGAACCGCGCAGAGCTGGAAACAGTGCTTGGCATGGTCAACTACTTAGCCAAGTTCGCACCCAGCCTCTCCAATGCTAATGCACCCCTGCGTCAGCTGCTAAAGCAGTCCAGTGAGTTCCTCTGGGACAACCAACACGACATCGCTTTCCAGAAAGTGAAAGACTTGATCACGAGAGAACCAGGACCAATCCTTGCCTACTACGACCCCAACAAAGAGCTCAGACTCCAGGTGGACGCGTCAAAGTATGGACTAGGGGCAGTGCTACTGCAAGAAGGAAAACCCATCGGCTACGCTTCCAAATCTCTCACAGACTGTGAAATCAACTACGCTCAAATCGAAAAGGAGCTGTACGCCATTCTGTTCGGATGTAAGCGTTTCCATCAGTATGTCTATGGACGACAAGTCATTGTGGAATCAGACCACAAGCCCCTCGAGTCAATCATGAGGAAACCGTTAGCCGCAGCCCCCGCCAAGGCTACAGAGAATGATCCTTCAACTACAAAAATACGACTTCACAATCACTCACCGTCCAGGCAAAGACATCCCTGTCGCAGACACACTCTCCAGGAAGTTTCTTACCTACAAGGACAGCAGCCTCAGTGAAGGCATGGACATGCAGGTGCACACTGTGTACAGCAACTTACCAGTTAGTGACACAAAACTGAAGGAGATCCGAGCAGAAACAGAAAAAGACACACAACTCACACAGCTGAGGAAAGTCATACAGTCAGGATGGCCTGAGGAGAGGAGAAAATGCCCTCAGAGCGTCTCAGAGTTCTGGAACCATCGTGACGAACTATCACAGATCAACGGAATCATTTTCAAAGGAGAGAAAATCATCATTCCTACCAGTCTCAGAGAAGAGATTTTGACAAAGATCCATGCTGGACACATGGGCATGGAAAAGTGCAAACAGAGAGCACGGGACATTTTGTTTTGGCCCGGAATGTGCAAACAAATAGAGGACATGGTTGGTAAATGCCCCACGTGTCTTGAACGACGCCCCTCGAACACCAAAGAGCCAATGTTACCTCACCGTATCCCAGACCGACCCTGGCAGGTCGTGGCAACCCGATCTGTTCACGTGGAACAACGAGGACTACATTATAACAGTGGACTACTACAGCAGATACTTTGAACTCGACAAGCTTCACAGCACCACATCTGCAGCTGTGATACACAAGCTGAAAGCAGCCTTTGCCAGGCATGGCATTGTAGAGACTTTAATATCTGACAATGGGCCCTGTTACAAATCAAATGAGTTTGAATCCTTCACAAAAGCATGGGAGTTCACACACGTCACCACAAGCCCACATTACCCTCAAAGTAATGGCCTTGCTGAAAAATCTGTGCAGATCGCTAAATCACTCATGGACAAAGCAAAAGCAGACAAGAGAGACCCCTACCTCAGTCTCCTTGAATACCGCAACACTCCAGTTGACAACTTCAAATCACCAGCCCAGCTGTTGATGAGCCGCAGACTTCGCTCAATCCTCCCCAGCACCAACCAGCAGCTGCAACCTGAGGTCGTCAGCTACAAGGAAGTGCATGCAAAACGTGCACAGAGACAGCAACAGCAAAAGCGATACTACGACAGGTCAGCCAGACCACTGCCACCACTGAACGACGGAGAGTCAGTTAGAATCCAGGAGCATGGCTACTGGAAGCCAGCAGTCGTCATCCAACCAGCTGACACTGAACGTTCATATCACGTTCGCACCGCAGAAGGAGCGGTGTACCGCCGCAATCGTCGTCACCTACTGAACACAAAAGAACAACACACTGACGAGATGAACTGTTCCCCTGAAAGAGAACGGGATGGACTAAACACAGACACAACACAACATACACCATACTTACCTGCAACACCACAAGAACTGTTGACTGACACAGAAGCATGCTCAGCTTCATATCACACAAGGTCAGGAAGAGAGGTCAAGCCTAGAGCTGTCCTAGACCTGTGAAATGTCAAAGGGTGTAGGCGGATCGCTGCCCTAAAAGAGTTTCCAGACTGTAAACTTGTTATTGAAAGTTAACTTGAAATGCTTTGGTATTGTATTTGTTTGATATGTTGAGATGTCATTGCTACAGTGAAAAGCTGAGTTGCTGAGAAATATTTGTTCTAAAAATAACAATATGCTGAATCATTGTTTGTCTGTTATGTTGATGCAGTTGGTGCAGTTTAAATGGTTACTTACCTCGAGTTCAAACTACAGAGCATATCTTCAAAAGAAACGCTTTATTGTTCCACATATTTTTTCTTTTTTTAAAAGAAGGGGGATGTAATATTCATATGTGTCACCATACTGAATTGTAATTGGATGCATCATACTGTGCAATGATTGGTTAAGACCACCCAGGTGGTGAGGTCATTCTAAGATGATCATGGCCAGAGACACATGGACATGCAAGTTATAGCTAGTTAATAAAGAGCTACGTTTATAAATATCCTGTCGTCCTGCATTTTATTATTTTGTACAAAGCGTACAAAACAAGACAGTTATGTTTGGAGGAAAAATGGGGTTGATTGCAAGCCGAAGAACACCATCCCAACCGTGAAGCACGGGGGTGGCAGCATTATGCTGTGGGGGTGTTTTGCTGCAGGAGGGACTGGTGCACTTCACAAAATAGATGGCATCATGAGGAAGGAAAATTATGTGGATATATTGAAGCAACATCTCAAGACATCAGTCAGAAAGTTAAAGCTTGGTCGCAAATGGGTCTTCCAAATGGACAATGGCCCCAAGCATACTTCCAAAGTTGTGGCAAAATGGCTTAAGGACAACAAAGTCAAGGTATTGGAGTGGCCATCACAAAGCCCTGACCTCAATACTATAGAACTTTTGTGGGCAGAACTGAAAAAGCATGTGCAGGCAAGGAGGCCTACAAACTTGACTCTTCTGTCAGGAGGAATGGGCCAAAATTCACCCAACTTATTGTGGGAAGCTTGTGGAAGGCTACCTGAAACGTTTGACCCAAGTTAAACAATTTAAAGGCAATGCTACCAAATACTAATTGAGTGTATGTAAACTTCTGACCCACTGGGAATGTGATGAAATAAATAAAAGCTGAAATAAAGTGGTGATCCTAACTGACTTAAGAAAGGGAATTTTTACTAGGATTAAATGTCAGGAATTGTGAAAAACTGAGTTTACATGTATTTGGCTAAAATGTATATTGACCAGATCTATACGTTATTTGCAGTGACCAGTGCGCTTTTTGTCCAATATCTATTTGTAATGAAGTCTTGGATGCTGTAAGAAATGTTTTATGGCATGTTGTAATTGTATTAATGAAAATGTCATACAGTATTCTTCTGAATATGTGTATAAATATGTGTGTTATTGATTGACGCTGCAGATGCAGTGGTAATTTACTTGTCATTCACCTATTATCATGGGGAAATTAGCTTGACCGAAACAAATTAGACATTTCACAGATGTGTTTTAGAGCAGATTGAGACATTCTGATTTATAGTATAGAAAGGATTGTACGATTTAGTAAGGATGGATAACTGTCTATCACAGTTGGGAACACCATCACAGCTTTCCATTTAAGAAATTGGTTCAGTAGTGTTATGTACAATGCCCATATACATGATTTGGTAAGGAAACGTAGAGGAATCGATGCTCACAAACTGCAATGATTAGAAAAGTACCTCTGTCTAAGAAGCAAAAACATGAGCCAGTCATTTGTTCTTCAAATATATAATCTTAGTTCAGTCATACAGATATATACATTGTATAATAAATTATATTTATAAAAACATAACATTTTCAGATTATAAAATAAAAAAGGAATTATTAACTTTAAAACCTTTGTACAAAACTTTGGATGTAGCGGTGAGGAAAGGAAGGAACTGAACACAGAAAGGGCCCGTATAGGGAGAGCTTTTTAGAGGGTGACGCAGATACTAAACTATGTCACAAAGAGAGGAGTACACTACCTGGGTATGTTGTATTTTTGTTGTTAAATATAATGAATAGGAAGCACGTAGGACTGTCAGAACATGTTGTGTGGAAACCTCTCACAGGTTGTTCCACCGTTGTGAAGCCAACCAGCCAGCCAGCCAACCCTTACACCCGTCACTGGAAGCAGCACAAATTCACCTTCACTCACATCGGCTGTGTCCCAAAACGCTAAGTAACCCTCCTACCCTCGTCTCCTTAATTTGCTTCCCACAGATACTTCAAATCTCTGAACAGGTTTCCACCATATTGTTTCTATTGTCATGACATTTCACATCAGTGGCAATCCAGGGAAGGTGATGAGGAAAGAGGCCTATTGAATCCTATTAGGATACTTTCTGCTCTCTCCCCTCTGGTCTCCACTTGTCATCACATTTCACTGGTGAGAGAAGGGTTTAGCTTAGACAAGGATTTCACAGTACTATGAGGAACATAATGAAATGGATTGTCAGTGTGTTGGATAGATGGTCATCTCATTGTCGTTGTATGACTGCTATGAGTAGAATCATTCATTAGCATTAGGCCTATTGCAAGTTCAAAATAAACTGGTGATGGATGAATCCAATGAAGTCTCTTATACCTGAACTCTACCTGTTTGTTGTGAATGTTTTGTTCTATATGACATTTAAGCAATAATGCCCGACACAACGCTGAGTGCCTGGACACAGCCCTTAGCCGTGGTATATTGGCCATATATCACAAACCCCAGAGGTGCCTTATTGCTATTATAAACTGCAGTAAAAATAAATGTTTTGTCATACCCGTGGTATACGGTCTGACATACCATGGCTTTCAGCCAATCAGCATTCAGGGCTCGAACCACCCAGTTTATAATTCATTATAACTTCCTCATATACTGTAAAACTACTGTTTCATACTCAAGGGGGATTACAGCAAAATGTCTCTGGTCTGAATGAGATTAACAATCTCATTTGTATTACTATATGTAACGAAACTGGTTAAGACAAGAAGAATGCATTTGCTCTCATAAATAGCAATAGCCAACATTTTACCACCTCTAGACAGTTCTTGTTCAGCGGAATAGTGCATACTTGCAGAAATGTTCGTTAGTGGAAACGAGTGCGTTTGTTTCCTGCACATGTCCCCTCCTGTATACCACCTCCAGTCCTGGCCCATTGCTAATATTTCAGAAATGTGGGGCTATAAAATCAGGCTCTAGCATATCTTCCAGGCATCCCAGCTAGGTGACCGCTGTAGTTCAGTATCAGTACAGTGTGCAGAGGTGGGGAAAGAGGAGATTTCATCAGCTCAGTAGTTTAGTTTAGGAGGGCAGGGTCCAGTAACAGCCGCTCAGTGGGTTCAGTAGTTAAAGTAGTAGGTTCCTGGGCTGTCGCTGTGTGTTTAGTACTGTTTGGACCGATGAGTGACGTTGGGGAGTTGGTTTAGTTCTCAATAGTCGACCAGCCAGGTGATTGACTGGTGGAATCAGGTGTTAATTAAAAAGATGTCCATTCGATAGCAACGGTCTGGAAAGTCATCGGTTACTGCAGTAATCTCACATGTTAGGTACCACAGCCGTGTGTGGGGGTAATAAATAAAGAAGGGTTCATGGCCCAATGGTGCAGCAATGGGAACAGGTCAAACTGACAGCTTGTTCCAATGGAAATGGGCCCTCCCATATGTCCATTAGTGGAACTCTCTACTCAAATGGAGGAGGAGGATGCAGGGCTTGGAAGAAGGATATTGGGGATTTTTATTACAAGGGTGCAGAAGAATAGAGTTCCAGTACAAAGTGCCATTCCTCATTGGTGCCTGTGTGTCTGTCTGTCTGTATATATGCAAGGACTGCAGTGTGTGTGTTTGTGTTTGTATGTCTGCGATGGGCGATGTGGTCCATCATTCTGTCCGTCTGTCCGAGCGAGCACACAGGCTCTCACTTGCACGTGTGCACATCGTAGACGCGCACGCACTCCTGGCAGCTGACGTAGCAGCACCAGTGGAAGATACAGTGGCACTTCTCCTTTCGCTTCTCAGTCCGGGTGTTGTGGCCCCTGCCGCAGCAGAGCAGGTCGCAGCCCTCGATGCCGTGCGAGGACACGTTGCAGGCGCGGTCGCGGGTGCCGAATGAGCCCGTCTCCTGGTTGGGCTCGCAGAAGTTGGGTGAGCCCTCGTAGTAGACCATGTCACGCTCCGTGGGGTGTTTGAAGAAGGCATACTTGGCGCGCAGCGTCTCCACCCAGCCGCGCGACTCGCGGTGCTTCTCCACCACCATCTCCGAGGCGCTGTCATACTTGTCCTTCAGGTAGTCGCCCAGCATGCGGAAGTCGGGCTGTGCCCACCAGCACGTTTTCACCTCACAGCTGCCAGACAGGCCATGACATTTACAGCGCAGGTGCATGTGGTCCAGGATGGTCTGAGAGAAAAAGAGGAAGAGGGAACAGCTCAGAAACTGATAGAATAATCCTGTTTTCTTTCAGCACAGTGTAAATGTGATTTCAATTGGTAGCTTGTCAATATTAATTCTAATTTTGTCTGATGTTGATTTTTTTAGTCTGGGTGTCAGTTTGTTTAGTCTAGGGGCATGTGTGTTTTGTCTATTGCCTGCATTGTTTAGTCTACTACCGGACAGTCCGTTTGATGAACTGTTCTTACCAATAACCTGGCTAGTGACTACCGACTTGTAGGTTGAGAACAACATGCTACTTGGCTGAGTCTTCAGGTGTGGTTCAGGCAGCTGTGAAACAGAGGCAGGCCTTTGCAGTGTACAGCAGCTAATTCCCTCAGAAGTCACTGCGCTCACCTGAGCAATGCCACCGGCTCTCTTCGCCTTTGTTTAGATTTGTTTAGCTTGAATTCTCTGGCTATATTTAGCTGCAGAATTCCCCCAGCTGCGGCGGAAGGCAGGTGTTTGTGGCACCTTTGGGCGAGAGGGGAGTGGGGGCGGTGAGGGGTTCTTAATTCTGACATCATGTCCTGGGCTTGTCAGCCCTGGGGGTAAACAATGGAGCGTGAGAGGGCCAGGTGGGGCGACTGGGATCAGGGTGATAGAGAGAGGGATAGAGGGAGAGAGAGAGGGGTTCTGACAGGGCTACCTGCCGTTTTGCGGCTCCTGTGGTCTCCCTGCTCCTGTCTAGTCAGATCAAAAGGCTGCCTTGTTGCCGTGTGGTCTCTCCAATTGCCCCTCAGCGTGCTGGTGAGGAGTAGCTCGCCAGATATTTCACTGAGCAATGACAGCAGCGAGTGATGGTTTAAGTCCGGGGTGATTCCCTTCTCAACTAACTCAGGTTATTTGTCTGTCAGGGAATTTCGGATGGGACGTGAGGCATGAAAGGCAGGGGCGACTTTTTTACATCAGATAATTACCCAGTGATTCAAGATGAAGTACTACTTTTCAGGCGGAAACTCACAGAAATGTGCACTGAATTTAAGTCAAATACCGAAATCCTTCCTGTCACAGAATTAGTAATCTGGTACTGTAACGTTTACTGTGGATAATTCCATCCTATTGCCAAACAAGTACAGTGAGGGAAAAAAGTATTTGATCCCCTGCTGATTTTGTACGATTGCCCACTGACAAAGAAATTATCAGTCTATAATTTTAATGGTAGGTTTATTTGAACAGTGAGAGAGCATAACAACAAAAAAATCCAGAAAAACGCATTGTCAAAAATGTTATAAATTGATTTGCATTTTAATGAGGGAAATAAGTATTTGACCCCCTCTCAATCAGAAAGATTTCTGGCTCCAAGGTGTATTTTATACAGGTAACGAGCTGAGATTAGGAGCACACTCTTAAAGGGAGTGCTCCTAATCTCAGCTTGTTAC
The DNA here is from genome assembly GCF_020615455.1 of Coregonus clupeaformis. Taxonomy (NCBI): domain Eukaryota; kingdom Metazoa; phylum Chordata; class Actinopteri; order Salmoniformes; family Salmonidae; genus Coregonus; species Coregonus clupeaformis. The sequence continues at coordinate 22,710,753 of NC_059192.1, forward strand.
CTGTATAAAAGACACCTGTCCACAGAAGCAATCAATCAATCACATTCCAAACACTCCACCATGGTCAAGACCAAAGAGCTCTCCAAGGATGTCAGGGACAAGATTGTAGACCTACACAAGGCTGGAATGGGCTACAAGACCATCGCCAAGCAGCTTGGTGAGAAGGTGACAACAGTTGTTGCAATTACTCGCAAATGGAAGAAACACAAAATAACTGTCAATCTCCCTCGGCCTGGGGCTCCATGCAAGATCTCACCTCATGGAGTTGCAATGATCATGAGAACGGTGAGGAATCAGCCCAGAACTACACGGGAGGATCTTGTCAATGATCTCAAGACAGCTGGGACCATAGTCACCAAGAAAACAATTGGTAACACACTACGCCGTGAAGGACTGAAATCCTGCAGCGCCCGCAAGGTCCCCCTGCTCAAGAAAGCACATATACAGGGACGTCTGAAGTTTGCCAATGAACATCTGAATGATTCAGAGAACTGGGTGAAAGTGTTGTGGTCAGATGAGACCAAAATCGAGTTCTTTGGCATCAACTCAACTCGCCGTGTTTGGAGGAGGAGGAATGCTGCCTATGACCCCAAGAACACCATCCCCACCGTCAAACATGGAGGTGGAAACATTATGCTTTGGGGGTGTTTTTCTGCTAAGGGGACAGGACAACTTCACCGCATCAAAGGGACGATGGACGGGGCCATGTACTGTCAAATCTTGGGTGAGAACCTCCTTCCCTCAGCCAGGGCATTGAAAATGGGTAGTGGATGGGTATTCCAGCATGACAATGACCCAAAACAAATGGCCAAGGCAACAAAAGAGTGGCTCAAGAAGAAGCACATTAAGGTCCTGGAGTGGCCTAGCCAGTCTCCAGACCTTAATCCCATAGAAAATCTGTGGAGGGAGCTGAAGGTTCGAGTTGCCAAACGTCAGCCTCGAAACCTTAATGACTTGAAGATCTGCAAAGAGGAGTGGAACAAAATCCCTCCTGAGATGTGTGCAAACCTGGTGGCCAACTACAAGAAACGTCTGACCTCTGTGATTGCCAACAAGGGTTTTGCCACCAAGTACTAAGTCTTGTTTTGCAGAGGGGTCAAATACTTATTTCCCTCATTAAAATGCAAATTAATTTATAACATTTTTGACATGCGTTTTTCTGGATTTTTGTTGTTGTTATTCTGTCTCTCACTGTTCAAATAATCCTACCATTAAAATTATAGACTGATCATGTCTTTGTCAGTGGGCAAACGTACAAAATCAGCAGGGGATCAAATACTTTTTTCCCTCACTGTAGATCTTTGTTCATTGTCTTTTTACTACTGTGCTTTTTACCTTTCTTCGGCTCCGAGGCTGGGTGTGTCCAGTATCATTATGTAGTGAAGTGTACTAAAGTTTATACACTGCATCCTGCTTGGCTGTGTAGTCAACAGTGTTACATATGTGTATTTACATTACATGCATGGCTTTGTGTTACCAACTGTTGTATAATTAACTGTATAGTATGTATAGCCAATATATCCATTCTAGTTGTACAGTAAATCCTCAGTGTAGGCATATTTACCGTGCGTCCTGCTTCGTTGTTGTGTCGGTTCATAGCAGAGCGTGCGTCGGGACGGTTCTCTCTGGCATCGGCAAACTCTCTGGACACCAGCACCCCAAACTCAGCATCCTCGCTGCAGCCGCCCCACTTCCAGCCCTCCCCTGGTGGACCCTTGTGGTGGGAGTCACAGCCACACATGGTGGACGTGCCCTCAGCACAGGACCGCGTCACAGCAAACGCCACACCCGCAGAGGCGATGGCGTGGACGAACGCCGACTCTCTGGTCGCTAGAGAGAAGAAGGAAAGAGTAAATTCAATCAATGAATCTTTAGTACCATCTTCTTAACCAAACAGTTTCTGTAATCTTCATTGCTGCCAACTTCCATACATCAGGGGTAATGAAAATGACACCCTTGGGCACAAAAATATTAACACAGCTTTTCACCTTCAAGCAGGTATTCATACATCATAGCAATAAATACTTGGTTGACACACAATGTACTGCAAGAATGTTTTTTCAGAGAAAAGTCCTTGAGAGGATTTAAAACATTGGGCTCTGATCAGTGTAGAAAACACCGGGTGAAATTCTCTTCACTCTCATCAACTCAACATCTTCTCAATATTGATCATTCACTACCATAGAGCTAGGCGAAATGGACAAAAATCCATATTGCGATGAATTGACAAATTTTTTGGGTAACGATAAATCAGTGATCAATAATTTTTTGGGGAAGTGGCATGTTCTACAGATTTTGGAAAGCGTCGTAGAGATGGCTTCATGTCCCCTAGCTGTGGCATCACCATATTGTGGCTGGTGTCAGTATGGCCTAATGCTCAGTGTGATCTCAGTGACCTTCTGTCATCCCTGAGGTGTGCTGTTTTGCATTGGAAAGTGTTTCAGGAATGTCGTCCCCCCCGTCTGCTCCTCCTCCCCCTGTCAGAACCCACAGGGCCTCTGGGTAGAAACTGAGCAGTGCGTCTGCTCTGCTCCGCTGCGTGTTTGTGCTGAGAGATGGAGTTACGCCTCCTTTGAATGCAACAACTTATTATGTAACCAGACACCATTGTTTCACAATCGCAGCACACTTATTGTGGGCTGAAGGCTTACCCATTTCTCTGCTGCACCACCTCACACTGCACACACACAGGCAGGGACACACACACGGAGGGTATGGGGAGGCCCCACTCTGCAATAGATCCACTGTTAAAGTATCTAGGGAGGCCTAGCCCCTCTAAAACGGACTGCAGTTAGTAGTGTTCTCTACTAAACACCTGCAGGGAAGTTAGTTATTCTACAGTGTAAGTCGATCTACAAGTCTTTGTAGTGTTCATTTGCATTAAACAGAGAGAAACATACTTGAAAAAGTTGTAGTTTGGGTTGCTAGGGGACATTTAAAGTTAATTAGCGCTCAACCTTTCATGATGATATCCTGTTGATGTTGTTTTTTGCATTTATAATACACAGCCTTTGTTTGAGTGAAACCTTTATGTGAATGGCTGAATAGAGTCATAATTCATAATAGGGTGAGCGGTCATATGGCTGATGGGAAATCCTGGGAAGTGGAAATGTAATACAGTCACTAGACTACCACTAAACATCACCCCTGTTATCTACATGACAACATGTCTCACACAATATCCAATCAGATAATACATCTTGTAAATATATGGTCACCAAACCATGATTAAAGAAATTGTCTCAAAAATGTTTTCCAGTGTGCTTCATTCTAGGTAAACCGCTATAAAGCATCATTTTTGTGCTAAAACCTGGATCGCACACACCTCTGGTAGGGAGGCGAGCGGGAGTCCCAGCTAGCCCTGGCAAGCCCTGCTGGGCTCTCCACAACGGGGGCCTGTGAGCTGTGGGCCCCTGGAACTCTGGCTGTCAGCCAAGGCTGCGCTGCTCCTGCTACCTACTGGGCCCATCAATCCGCCTTTGTTTCCCTTGTGTCACACTAGATTACCCACACAAAGGGCCCAGCGACTCGCGCCCCTGCAGCCCCGCTCTATGGAGGACTAAAAGTGCCACAATTAAATAAATAAATACACCATTAAATAATTACTTAAATGTGTCATTAATTAATTAAAATTAGAATTAAATACATAAATGTGTTATTAAATGTGTCATTAATTAATTCAAATACCGATTCATTTTATGTAAAATACATATATAATAATTTCACTATTTACATTTACATTTCATGGTCCTGCGTTGGAGTGCTTCCTGAATTACTTAAAACTGTCAAACTGACCCATCAAAAAGTTGGTAGGCGGAACCTAACGCCTGATTGGTTACCCTCTGCATCAAGCCAAGACAAATCAATTCCGGATAATGTCAGCAGGTCCTGCTTCTACATCCTCTGCTAAGTTTAAAATGTCTCTAACCAACTCCCTGGAAAGTTCACGGAGATCCTCCATTGTCTCTATCCAGGTTGGCCTACTCTACTTCAGACCAAAGCAATGGATCAGACTAGATTCGCGTTAGCCCCGCCCACTGACTTTGATGGGTCAGTTTGACAGTTTTAAGTAATTCATGAATCACTGCAATGCAGGATCATGAAATGTAAATGTAAATAGTGAAATAATTATATATGTATTTTACATAAAATGAATCGGTATTTGAATTAATTAATGATACATTTAATTACACATTTATGTATTTAATTCTAATTTTAATTAATTAATGACACATTTAAGTAATTATTTAATGGTGTATTTATTTATTTAATTGTGGCACTTTTAGTCCTCCATACCGCTCTGCCCAGAGTTGGCAATCCCTAACCCCCCTCCAACACCCTCTCTCCGCCACCACCCTGAAACCCCATCCTCCATTACCACCACCGCCACTATGCACCCTCAACCCCCCATTTTCCGCCTGTAGCCACCACCACCCCCATAAACACCATAGTGGGTAAGGTGGTGGTGGACTGGTATAGCCACCCTGGTCTGGGACCTCCTCCCTCGCCAACCCCATGCCGTCACTCCCGACTCAGGCTGCCCCCCTCCTTCGCCAGCACCCCCTGCCTTCCTTCCACCTCACCCCAACATGCCTGGGTTAGGTTGGGAGATTCCCTTTCAGCCTGTTTTCATGACAGAGTCAAAAGGGCGTGTGAATGGGGCGTCCGTGGGATCCGGGCTGTGTGAGGCGCGCACTGGTCTTCAGGCACAGTAGGGGTTGAGCTGAGCCCCCCAGACCCTTTCTATTGCATGTAATCTCATTTGGCCTCCCCGCTCCCTTTTTTTATTTATTTTTAGGAGACCGAGGGAGGTTCACACTGCCCCATTCCTCCCCAGATCCCTTCCCCTCTGACACACAGACTAATTAATATCCAATCAGCAGCCTCACTCCGCAACACAAAGACCCATCTTTATCATTAGGGATTTAAATGCCTACTCCGAGCACCCCGTGTTCTGTTTCTTAGTGCGTTCTGTGTTTTTGTATCAGATTGTTTAAAGCACCCAGTCAGTTTTAAGACCGTTGATGATTAGTATTCAGTGTAAAAAGCCTGGTAGATGATCTCCAATGTATTAACTGTAACAACTGTGTATCAACTGTAATTGTGTGAGCTAATCTTGAGAGATTTACAACACTAACTAACCTTCTTTCATGTCTGACAACATCAACAAGGTTGGGAAGCCCAGAAGAAGACACACAGACTCAAAAGACAAATGTGATGTTGAAGGTAGAGAGATGGATGGACATTGAATAATCTGTCAGTGCTGGTACCGGCGCTCATTTCTCACTGCAGTAAGGAAAGGTGTATATCATTTGTCAGTAGGAGCACAGGGAACAGGCAGTGCTCAGCAGCAGAGCAACCGGTTATTCTATCCTGATGTCAGTTTACCTCACATTTGTTTACACACCTTGTTTCCCATTTTCTCACTGATATGTCCTTTAATGTTTTTATCACTGCTATGAGAAAAAGTAGTTTCCTCATAGAACCTGCAATCCCCTGCTGAAGTCAGATAATCTCACATTTGACTAAGGAGTCGAATTTCATGGTTGTTGTACAGCAATTCGTTTTTTGTATGTTTTATATGATACTTGGCTGTAATTCATATATCCCAAAGATATATCAGTTACATCCCTCATACGAATACCTCATTGGCAGTATAGAGGAAGGAGTATATTTGTATTCTTTAAACAAACAGTCCTGTTACAGTAAGAGGCCTACCTTTGTCCAGCACAGGCCCGAAGATGGCCAGGTTGTCCTTGATGGTGGTGCAGTTCCAGCGGCGCCCCCTAAACTGGTGCTGGCACTCTTGGATGCCCAGCTTCACGCCCTCGGCCACACTGGGCATGATCTCGATGTAGTTGCGACAGAAGCGCAGCTGCTTGGGCACCAGGCCAGGGATAGAGCCACACAGGATGGGTTGGGAGCCCAGAGACGAGTACTGCTGCCCCAAGGCTAGGGACCTGCAACACAGGGAGAGGGAGGGAGGGAGGAAGGGAGTGTATCATGTACCAGCCCATCCAGACCTACAGTATATTACTGCCTAGCACCTACCCTACACAGTCTCTCAGGAGAAGCCATCTATAGGATCTGCTGCCATTGAGTATAGAGGACACTCCCTCAACTCACTGCCTCGATGGCAGGGAGGGTTATATATGCCAGGGCAGCCCTCCACAGTGGCATATTGTTCAAAGAAAGAAAGAGGATTGCCTCTCGATATACAAAATGCAACTTTTTGTCCCATTGGTTCTAATGTATTCTGTGCTCAGACTTGGTTTTGCAGTAGGTAGGGTTGATTATTGTTTTTCTGTGGTGGTTGGGTTGACTTGGTGAGTGTTTTATTGACTTCATGAGTGCTTAATGCAGTTGCAGTTGCAGATACAGAAGCTAATAGCCCCTCTTCAGGAAAGGGATATTACCTTTTAGTATTGACAAAGTGCTCCCTCTTGTTAGCCCCCACAGATCCTGATGACCCGAAAGATAACACACGCTAACCTGTCTGTTAGTTTCTCCTCTGGATAAGACAAACACAAACAACACACATGCTCAATTCTCTGTTATTAGCCTAATTTGTGGCTTTCCTATTGATGATATGTGATGTGTGTGTGTGTGTGTGTGTGTATGCAGTTCAGTGGGTACCATGTGTTGTATCGGACATATGTGAAGGTGGTAAATGACCTTTTAATGGCGTCAGACCGAGGCTCTGCATCTGTCCTCGTGCTACTAGACCTTAGTGCTGCCTTTGACACCATCGATCACCACATTCTTTTGGAGAGACTGGAAACCCAAATTGGTCTACACGGACAAGTTCTGGCCTGGTTTAGATCTTACCTGTCGGAAAGATATCAGTTTGTCTCTGTGAATGGTCTGTCCTCCGACAAATCAACTGTACATTTCGGTGTTCCTCAAGGTTCCGTTTTAGGACCACTATTGTTTTCACTATATATTTTACCTCTTGGGGATGTTATTCGAAAACATAATGTTAACTTTCACTGCTATGCGGATGACACACAGCTGTACATTTCAATGAAACATGGTGAAGCCTCAAAATTGCCCTCGCTAGAAGCCTGTGTTTCAGACATAAGGAAGTGGATGGCTGAAAACTTTCTACTTTTAAACTCGGACAAAACAGAGATGCTTGTTCTAGGTCCCAAGAAACAAAGAGATCTTCTGTTAAATCTGACAATTCATCTTGATGGTTGTAAAGTCGTCTCAAATAAAACTGTGAAGGACCTCGGCGTTACTCTTGACCCTGATCTCTCTTTTGACGAACATATCAAGACTGTTTCAAGGACAGCTTTTTTCCATCTACGTAACATTGCAAAAATCAGAAATTTTCTGTCCAAAAATGATGCAGAAAAATTAATCCATGCATTTGTTACTTCTAGGTTAGACTACTGCAATGCTCTACTTTCCGGCTACCCGGATAAAGCACTAAATAAACTTCAGTTAGTGCTAAATACGGCTGCTAGAATCCTGACTAGAACCAAGAAATTTGATCATATTACTCCAGTGCTAGCTTCCCTACACTGGCTTCCTGTTAAGGCAAGGGCTGATTTCAAGGTTTTACTGTTAACCTATAAAGCGTTACATGGGCTTGCTCCTACCTATCTTTCCGAGTTGGTCCTGCCGTACATACCAATACGTACGCTACGGTCACAAGACGCAGGCCTCCTAATTGTCCCTAGAATTTCTAAGCAAACAGCGGGAGGCAGGGCTTTCTCCTATAGATCTCCATTTTTATGGAACAGTCTGCCTACCCATGTGAGAGACGCAGACTCGGTCTCAACCTTTAAGTCTTTACTGAAGACTTATCTCTTCAGTAGGTCATATGATTGAGTGTAGTCTGGCCCAGGAGTGTGAAGGTGAACGGAAAGGCTCTGGAGCAACGAACAGCCCTTGCTGTCTCTGCCAGGCCGGTTCCCCTCTCTCCACTGGGGTTCTCTGCCTCTAACCCTGTTACAGGGGCTGAGTCACTGGCTTGCTGGTGCTCTTTCATGCCGTCCCTAGGAGGGGTGCGTCACTTGAGTGGGTTGAGTTACTGACGTGATCTTCCTGTCTGGGTTGGCGCCCCCCTTGGTTTGTGCTGTGGTGGAGACCTCTGTGGGCTATACTCGGCCTTGTCTCAGGATTGTAAGTTGGTGGTTGAGGATATCCCTCTAGTGGTGCGGGGGCTGTGCTTTGGCAGAGTGGGTGGGGTTATATCCTTCCTGTTTGGCCCTGTCCGGGGTTTCTTCGGATGGGGCCACAGTGTCTCCGGACCGCTCCTGTCTCAGCCTCCAGTATTTATGCTGCAGTAGTTTATGTGTCGGGGGGCTGGGGTTAGTTGGTTATACCTGGAGTACTTCTCCTGTCTTATCCAGTGTCCTGTGTGAATTTAAGTATGCTCTCTCTAATTCTCTCGTTCTCTCTTTCTCTCTGAGAACCTGAGCCCTAGGACCATACGTCAGGACTACCGGGCATGCTGACACCTTGCTGTCCCCAGTCCGCCTGGCCTTGCTGCTATTCCAGTTTCAACTGTTCTGCCTGCGGTTATGGAACCCCTACCTGTCCCAGACCTGCTGTTTTCAACTCTTAATGATCGGCTATGAAAAGCCAACTGAGATTTATTCCTGATTATTATTTGACCATGCTTGTCACTTATGAACATTTTTGAACATCTTGGCATGGTTCTGTTATAATCTCCACCCGGCACAGCCAGAAGAGGACTGGCCACCCCTCATAGCCTGGTTCCTCTCTAGGTTTCTTCCTAGGTTTTGGCCTTTCTAGGGAGTTTTTCCTAGCCACCGTGCTTCTACACCTGCATTACTAGCTGTTTGGGGTTTTAGGCTGGGTTTCTGTACAGCACTTCGAGATATTAGCTGATGTACGAAGGGCTATATAAAATAAAATTGATTGATATGGTATTCCTGAAACTCCCTGTGCCTCACCAGTGGGCTGGCATAGATGTGCTTAAACATGGATTAATCACAACAATGAGACAGCCCAGATCAGCCAGGGATGCCAGAAACCATTATAGTTTCATCGAGGTAATTACAGTTTTTTTGGATTGCTTACACACTAAAATTAAAAGTAGTACACTATTAGCAAAACCTTACACTCAAGAAGCAAAACATCAGCCCATATTTGCACAACTATAAGCACATTGTCAACCTTACACTTGTTGCAAAACTCTACACACAGTGATTTGCAAAACACTAAACACACTTAACATACATTACACACAAAAATCTATCATGAAGTCACGTCCTTGCAATACCAAAGCACTGACTGTCAAATTACCACACCGTCCAACCAATTGGTTCAACACAGTCATCAGGTGTGCAAACACTCGTTTGCTTAATTGTAGACACACCAATCAGGTGTATAAGCACTATAAAAAGCAGCAGGTGAGTTCATCGGTCTTCAAGCACAATGGAAAGAGTCAGAGAAAGAGTAAGACGAGGAGGAGGAGGAGGAGGAGGACGACGAGGAGAACGAGGAGGAGGACGAGGAGAACGAGGAGAACGAGGAGGACGAGGAGGACGAGGAGAACGAGGAGGACGAGGAGGACGAGGAGGAGAACGAGGAGGAGGAGGAGGAGGAGGAGGAAGGGGAGGAAGAGGAAGAGGAAGAGGAAGAGGAAGACAAGAAGGTGCTCAAAGAGGACCGAATCTGACAAATGAGATCCGCGCAACACTGGTTGACCACATTGTCAACCACGGCCTGACGCTGAGGGAGGCTGGACTGCGAGTACAGCCAAATCTAAGCCGATATACAGTGGCAAGTGTGATGAGAACATTTCGACTGGAAAATAGGTATTGTAAAAATATCATCATATCAAAAACATCTGCACGGTTTCAGTAACTGCTTATGGTACTATATTCTATGCACTATCAGCACTTCTGTTACCTTTTCCTGTGAAATTACTGTACTATTGTATACTGTTTTTTTTTCTACATAGGATTGAGGGTCAGGGACGACAAGGGGGAAGGCCTCCTATGTTCACAGAACAGCAAGAGAGGGAGATAGTAAACATGGTTTTGGCCAACAATGCTATAACACTCAAGCAGCTCCAAGCTAACATTGTCAATAACCACGCCATTTTCAACGATATCCATCAGGTCTCAACATCAACACTGGCACGCATCCTAAAAAAATAACATATTCAAATGAAGCAAATTTATCGAGTGCCTTTCGAGCGCAATTCCTAAAGGGTGAAACGACTGCGGCATGATTATGCAGAGGTATGTATTCACTTTAGCAGTGTGATCTTGCATACTGTCTCATAATCTTTTACTGTACTGTAATATGTATACTAGATCTACACTGAACTACACAATTTTGCCTGACACTGTTTTTCAGAGAGTTTTACGAATGGATGGAGAGGAGATCCAGCATGAGTTCATTTACGTAGATGAGGCTGGGTTCAACCTGACGAGAACACGAAGGAGGGGAAGAAACATCATTGGCCACAGGGCTATAGTCAATGTCCCAGGGCAACGTGGGGGTAATATAACACTCTGTGCAGCCATTACACAGAATGGGGTCCTCCACCGCCATGCCCATATGGGCCCTTACAACACAGCACTCATACTTACATTCTTGGACCAATTGCACAACATAACAGCAGCAAATCAAATCGATCATATGCAATACATTGTTGTCTGGGACAATGTGTCTTTCCACCGCTCTGCTCTGGTTTAGAACTGGTTTCAGCAACATCCACATTTCACCGTCCTATATCTTCCACCATACTCTCCATTCCTCAACCCTATAGAAGAGTTTTCTCGGCATGGCGGTGGAAGGTATATGATCTCCGTCTCCAGGCTGAGGTACCCCTCATCCAAGCCATGGAGGAGGCCTGTGACCAGATGGAGGTAGCAGCAATGCAAGGATGGATTCGTCATTCAAGACGTTTCTTTCCAAGGTGTCTTGCTAATGACAACATTGCCTGCGATGTTGATGAAATTCTCTGGCCAGATCCAGCTAGGCGAAGAGACAATGTCTAGTTATTTTTTTAATTTTTTTGAACTTACAATACGTAAAGTGACGTTTGGTTACAGTATTATGAATCTCCATGTCAACATTTTGGGCGAGTTGAGAAATAAATGAGTTTCTTCAGTCTGCAACATTGGTCTTGTGTAGTGTTTGGTGAATTTACATTATATTTGTACTTTGTTGAGAGTAGCCTACTCTAATCATAGGGAAGTAGAAGTGCTAAAAGTGTTTTAGGTTTATCACAGCAGAGTGTAACTCGTGCAAACAGAGTATAGTATTGTGAAACGTGTGTGTTTCATATGGTAACAAAGTGTGGTTTTTAAAAAGAAGTGTATAGTTTTTACAAGAGTGTTTAATTTTGCAAAGGATCTGTAGTGTTTTGCTAATTGGGTGTGTGGTTGTGCTAATTGTGTGTAGTGTTTTGAAAACACGGGCCCTGTTTTGAAAATCGTGCTTAAGCAATCAAAAAAAACTGTAACTTTAATTGCCTGCTTTTTCTCCTTAGATAAGGGAAGGAGAGGAAAAGGTGATGTTTTCTACGTCCATGTTTTAACATGCTTACTGTGACGACAGGCTCAAACAAAACTGCACCTTCCAGAAGATGCTATGTTTGGCATAAAGTAGTTATGTGATTTTTAGGTTTTATTGTTTATTTATTTGCGAGTGTATGCAACTTTCATAAACACACAACCATGCCCTTACCTACCTATGCGATGTGGCGCAATCGACCATGCACCACAACGCATTGCTGCAGATATTAAGTCCTGAAAGTTAAATTGACAGTACTATAATTTAGCAGTAGCTTCTCTCAAGAGACAGAGCATTCATGATCCTTATCTGTTTTATGATATTGTACTGTACTGTTTTTTTCATCAGCATACACAGACATTTTAGAGTGTGAGAGAGGACGTGTGGGAGAGACTGAGAGAGAGAGAGAGAGAGAGAGAGAGAGAGAGAGAGAGAGAGAGAGAGAGAGAGAGAGGATCATGGGGAACAATCAACGCTGATCAAATCAGAGCGCCACTCGGGAAGACCTCATGCCCGCCGCGGGGCGCAACTCTATCACGGCAGCCACTGACTCTGACAGATGAGCGCACTGCTGCAACCCACCCCGACACAAAAGCCAAGCCATTGAAGTCAGAGGAAAAAGTTCACAGCTCATGTACGCTTTGCTTCCCAGCCCCCCCCTCCTACCACCTCCTTCCTCCCACTTTTGCTTTTTGATCTCCTTTGGAATACAGGTGAGCATTGTTACAGCAGGCTCCCAGGTATCACTGCTTGCAAATGGGGCTTACGCACTGAGACAGCAGGCTGAATGGCTTGGCTAATACTGCAGCTAAGCTGATGGAACATGCAAGACTGTCAACAGCCATCACTGCCTGGCCTACCACATGTTCATCTTGTACTAACTGACCAATAATGTTCAGAAAGATCATGCAATTTCTGGACTAAATATAGATGGAGGGAAGACAAGTGACTAGTTCAAGGTATATTACAGCGAGCAGTCCTATCTCAAAAGTTTCAAATCAGCTAGTCATTTCAACTGCATTCACCCAGGCGTCAGACCGCTAACTAATTTCAATGCTGAGTTTTGTTATTTTAAACACACACTTGAAATATGTGTTCGTATTCATAAATATCTGTCGGCCCAATAAGAATATCCCAATGAGATCAACTGAATAAATAGATCCCAACATTTCATGTTCCCTTGCATGAAAATAGACCTCTGACTTATGTGCTGGTAATTTGAGAGTGATCATTTTTGATCTATCCATCTTTTTCTGTTATCCATTAATCTAAAGCCGTGTTTACTCAGGCATGACGGAAGACCGTATAAACTCATCTGCCAATCCCAGAAATGCCACTGAGTTCAAGTGTTGCTAACTTCACTCTGTCTGGAGTGACTGAGTGATTAAATTGCGTAATTACACAGTCTGCCAGCTGTGCTACTGCCCATTAATCTCCCAACCTGCCATGGGGTGGACCTGAGTGGATGCCCCTGCACGGAGCTGCCTGCCTTGGTGGAGCCCATCCCTGGCACCGCGATAGCCAATCGGCTCACCCCGCCTCCCTCTGGTACGTTTGCTGCTGACGCACCAGTTTCGAAGGCGACGTGTGGATGTCTGATGAAGTAAATTACCTAACCGCACGGGGCTTTCTTGTGGACTTAGCGTGTTTAGGCTACATGCTGAGGCTCTGCATCCTCTTCTATTTTGTTTGTAAAGGATGTGCCTCACTTGGTCTGTAATGGACTGACGAGATGAAAGCAAGGGGTGTCTTTGGCTAGGTGCTAATGAGAGTCTTAGACCTGAGGGGAATGCCTGTGGGTGCCAGGCGTATCGTACACACACACACACACACACACACACACAAACACACACACACACAAACACACACACACACACAGAGCGTTGTGCGTATATCACGCTGAGCCTGTCTGCTTCGCCTCGCTTCTCGCCATGAGCGACGTGTCTCAACCGAGTGGGAGAGGAGCACAGAAGCAGCATGGCCTGGGCAGAGAGAGGCAGAATGCCGGGGGAATCCGCTCTAGGGGAGTAGACAGAGGAGCAGAAATTGCTTGGCAGGTGCATGCCTAGGCAGGTCTGTGACTGTGGGGCCTCCTCTGGCCCTGGGGGGGGGATTAGTACTGCTGGTTGGGGGTTTTCTCAGTATCAAAACCAACCTGACGTAAGCATATGGGCCACTGAAAACCACAGACACGAAGAAGAGGAGACAAAGGGATTTCACCACACACAGCAAAACGGTTTATATTCAGGACATATATATCAAGGATATTTTCACAGGGGTAAAGCCTCTGTGAAGGTTGCGATTCTGCTCCATATGTCTTCTATGAAGGTTTGCTCCACCACTCCCTTAGCTGCTGAATAACCTTTGATTCAATCAGTATGTGTGGTTAGAATGTTTTGCAGCTGTTTCTGTGGGAGGTCTACATCACAGGGGTCAAAATGTCGTACCTGTCTATGAGCAGACTTTTCCTTTGTGACAGCCAGGTACTCTATGTCCAGAGGCACAGAAAACACTCTGCGACCCTCTGAACCACTTAAAGCATGACACCTGACCTCACTGCCTTAAGCTTGGTGGCCTGTAGGAGCGGTTGGAAGTTCATGACCAGCTAGGCCTCCTATCCTATCATCACTTCAACCTCCAATCATGCATTCAGCTCAACACCGGTCAAGGTCAATTACCTCAAATGTGTAGCCCTCCTAATCTCTCCAATAGTATGAGGCCTATGTCAACTGTAACATGTGCAATCACTCAGTGGTATTAGGCGTATAGGCTTACTTTGTAAAGTGATTGGGCATATTCCTGAAAATGATGTCCCTATGACAGTGCTGTTATACCATGTTGACACCTTTTTCCCTCAATAGGCCTAGGCTACACCTCATCCCATTCTCTTTCATTTGAATGTAGCCAAGTGAAGGTGATAACTAGGCAAGCTATCTCAATTCACCAATATTGTTGTCAGTTTGTCATCCATCCATCCATAGGCCTATCCAATAAAATAACAGGACACTGTGACTAAGTAGTTGCTGCTTTAAATTGCTTCAGTCATTATATTAGTAGACCCATTTTAATTATTTAGGATTTCCAAGAAAGCTTTATATTTGTGTTGCTAAAGTCACAGCCGAACTTAGCATTTTGTTGGAGCTCTCATCATGAGGAACACTTCAGATACTAGACTTGTGGTTGCTTACATTTTAGACATTTAGCAGACGCTCTTATCCAGAGCGACTTACAGTTAGTGAGTGCATACATTTTTCATACTGGCCCCCTGTGGGAATCGAACCCACAACCCTGGCGATGCAAGCGCCATGCTCTACCAACTGAGCTACAGGAGTCCTGCTTGGTCCGTTATTGCTTTAGTTTACTTGTTGATGTAAATAGCCTACACATTTTTCACGCGCCGAAAATGCCAGTCAAGTTGTCAACCAGTTAACATAACTTCAGCCAACATTTTGGCCTACACCATTTGTAAGTTGCTAACTTTAATTTCGGCTTGTAAAGGTTTACCAAACAGATATCATATCAAAGAGAGTCGCCACTATGTGATATTTGAAAAACAAACCAAGAGCAAACTGACTCGAACTATCCAAACCGGCTGGACAGACTGCGCGCTATAACAGTAAAACAGCCTGGGACAGGTGAGTCTTGTGCTGATCGTTTTCTTCCCACGCTTTGTTACCGATTGTAATCTTCTCATATGATGTCGCCTACACTAAAATACACCACATGTTGTAACTTTTGGCGATTAAACGTTATCAGGTAAGATGCATTCAATGTTACAGGGTTGGGGATTCGGTTTTCAATTAATAGATGGACAGTTTAATTCATGAATCTATGCTAATGCATGCCTGGTCTCAGGCAAGGATAGGCTAGCCTAGGCTACTCACACGTGCTACACACATGCAACAATAAAGACCTTGAATAGAGAACAGAAATTATGCCTTACAAGCTGTCAAACACCTTAGTTTGAGTGAGGTGCAGGTAGGCTAGGCTACTTAACAGCAGTAAACAACATTTACAGGAGGGGTATTGCTAATGTCTTCTGACTGAGTTGCAATTCAGCTCCCTCCACAGATATTCTATGGGATTAAGGTCTGGAGACTGGCTGGGCCACTCCAGGACCTTAATGTGCTTCTTTTTGAGCCACTCCTTTGTTGCCTTGGCCATGTGTTCTGGGTCATTGTCATGCTGGAATACCCATCCACTACCCATTTTCAATGCCCTGGCTGAGGGAAGGAGGTTCTCACCCAAGATTTGATGGTACATTGCCCCGTCCATCGTCCCTTTGATGCGGTGAAGTTGTCCTGTCCCCTTAGCAGAAAAACACCCCCAAAGCATAATGTTTCCACCTCCATGTTTGACGGTGGGGATGGTGTTCTTGGGGTCATAGGCAGCATTCCTCCTCCTCCAAACACGGCGAGTTGAGTTGATGCCAAAGAGCTCAATTTTGGTCTCATGTGACCACAACACTTTCACCCAGTTCTCCTCTGAATCATTCAGATGTTCATTGGCAAACTTCAGACGTCCCTGTATATGTGCTTTCTTGAGCAGGGGGACCTTGCGGGTGCTGCAGGATTTCAGTCCTTCACGGCGTAGTGTGTTACCAATTGTTTTCTTGGTGACTATGGTCCCAGCTGCCTTGAGATCATTGACAAGATCCTCCCATGTAGTTCTGGGCTGATTCCTCACCGTTCTCATGATCATTGCAACTCCACGAGGTGAAATCTTGCATGGAGCCCCAGGCCGAGGGAGATTGACAGTCTTTTGTGTTTCTTCCATTTGCGAATAATCGCACCAACTGTTGTCACCTTCTCACCAAGCTGCTTGGCGATGGAATTGTAGCCCATTCCAGCCTTGTGTAGGTCTACAATCTTGTCCCTGACATCCTTGGAGAGCTCTTTGGTCTTGGTCATGGTGGAGAGTTTGGAATCTGATTGATTGATTGCTTCTGTGGACATGTGTCTTTTATACTCCCTTTAAGAGTGTGCTCCTAATCTCAGCTCGTTACCTGTATAAAAGACACCTGGGTGTCAAAGGCGACGTGTATGCGGTGAGCGAAGTCAAGCGCAGGACACAGAGCTACTGGCAGACGTACTTTACTAACCAGTAAAAGAACATACAAAACAAAACCTCCTAACCGGGAGGAAACAAATACACGCATACGACACAGCAATGCCGACCTTACGGGAAACAAAACAATAACACACAATTTACCAAACGAGAGACAGGGGTAAATATAGGGACTACAATCAAACATAATAGCGAACAGGTGTAAACACTCAAGACTGAACAAGACAAACACTGAAACATCGATCGGCAGCAGCTAGTACTCCGGGGATGACGAACACCGAAGCCTGCCCGAGCAAGGAGGAGGAGCAGCCTCGGCAGAATCCGTGACAGTACCCCCCCCCCTTGACGCGCGGCTCCAGCCGTGCGCCGACCCCGGCCTCGGGGACGGCCAGGAGGACGTGGAGCAGGGCGCGTAGGATGACTACGGTGGAACTCAGTCAGGAGGGATGGATCTAAAATGTCCCTCCTAGGCACCCAGCACCGTTCCTCCGGACCGTACCCCTCCCACTCCACGAGATATTGTAGACCCCCCATCCGACGTCTCGAATCCACGATGGACCGGACTGAGTACGCCGGAGCCCCCTCGATGTCCAGTGGGGGCGGAGGGGTCTCTCTTATCTCACTGTCCTGGAGTGGACCAGCTACCACCGGCCTGAGGAGAGACACATGGAACGAGGGGTTAATGTGATAGTCATTAGGCAGTTGCAACTTGTAACACACCTCGTTCAATCTCCTCAGGACTTTAAATGGCCCCACAAACCGCCGACCCAGCTTCCGGCAGGGCAGGCGAAGGGGCAGGTTTCGGGTCGAGAGCCAGACCCGATCTCCCGGTGCATAAACCGGACCCTCACTGCGGTGGCGATCGGCGCTCACCTTTTGCCTTCTGATAGCCCGCTGCAGATGGACATGCGCAGCGTTCCATGTTTCCTCCGAGCGCCGAAACCACTCATCCACCGCAGGAGCCTCGATCTGACTCTGATGCCAGGGTGCCAGGACCGGCTGATAACCCAACACACACTGAAAAGGCGTAAGATTAGTGGAGGAGTGGCGAAGTGAGTTTTGGGCTATCTCTGCCCAGGGGATATAACCCGACCACTCCTCCTGCCGGTCCTGGCAATAGGACCTCAGAAACCTACCCACATCCTGGTTTACTCTCTCCACCTGCCCATTACTCTCAGGGTGAAAACCCGAGGTAAGGCTAATCGAGACCCCCAAACGTTCCATAAACGCCCTCCAGACTCTAGAGGTGAACTGGGGACCCCGATCAGACAGTATATCCTCAGGCACCCCGTAGTGCCGGAAGACGTGAGTAAACAGGGCGTCGGCCGTTTGTAGGGCTGTAGGGAGACCTGGCATCGGAATGAGATGGCAGGCCTTAGAAAACCGATCCACAACGACCAAGATCGTGGTATTCCCCTGGGAGGGGGGAAGGTCCGTGACAAAATCCACCGATAGGTGAGACCACGGCCGTTGTGGAACGGGTAGAGGTTGTAACTTCCCTCTGGGCAGGTGTCTAGGCGCCTTACACTGAGCGCACACCGAGCAGGAAGAAACGTAAACCCTCACGTCCTTAGCCAAGGTGGGCCACCAGTACTTCCCGCTAAGGCAGTGCACCGTTCGACCATTACCCGGATGACCAGAGGAGGGTGACGTGTGAGCCCAATATATCAGTCGATCACGGACCTCGAGCGGTACGTACCTCCGCCCCTCTGGACACTCTGGGGAAGTAGGGTCGGTATGTAACGCCCGCTCGATTTCCGCATCGACCTCCCACACCACCGATGCCACTAGACAAGACTCCGGAAGTATGGGAGTGGGCTCAATGGACCTCTCCTCTGTGTCATATCGCCGGGACAGGGCGTCTGCCTTAGCGTTCTGTGACCCTGGTATATACGAGAGCTTAAATACAAACCGGGCAAGAAACATGGCCTACCTAGCCTGACGAGGGTTCAGTCTCCTCGCTGCCCGGATGTACTCCAGGTTACGATGGTCAGTCAGAATGAGGAAAGGGTGTTTAGCCCCCTCAAGCCAATGCCTCCACACCTTCAGGGCTTGAACTACCGCTAGCAGCTCCCTGTCCCCCACGTCATAATTGCGTTCCGCCGGACTGAGCTTCTTGGAATAAAAAGCACAGGGGCGGAGTTTTGGAGGCGTGCCTGAGCGTTGAGACAGTACAGCACCGATCCCCGCCTCGGACGCATCCACCTCAACTTGGAACGCCAAAGAGGGGTCCGGATGTGCCAGCACCGGAACCGAGGTGAACAGGTCCTTCAGATGTATAAACGCCCTGTCAGCCTCAGCCGACCACTGCAAACGCACCGGGCCCCCCTTTAGCAGGGAGGTGATGGGAGCTGCTACCTGTCCAAAACCCCGGATAAACCTCCGGTAGTAATTGGCAAAACCCAAAAACCGCTGCACCTCCTTAACCGTGGTGGGAGTCTGCCAATTACGCACGGCTGAAACGCGGTCAATCTCCATCTCCACCCCTGACGCGGACAACCGATGTCCCAGGAACAGGCATTTCTCCGCCTTCACATACAGGTCATGCTCCAACAGTCTACCCGGCACCCGACGCACCAGGGACACATGCTCGGCTCGTGTAGCGGAGTATATTAGAATATCATCAATATACACCACTACACCCTGTCCATGCAAAT
The DNA here is from genome assembly GCF_020615455.1 of Coregonus clupeaformis. NCBI lineage: Eukaryota > Metazoa > Chordata > Actinopteri > Salmoniformes > Salmonidae > Coregonus > Coregonus clupeaformis. Next base: position 22,729,982 of record NC_059192.1, read on the forward strand.
CCCGGAAAATCTCGTCCACAAATGATTGGAAGACTGAAGGAGCATTCATTAAACCGTATGGCATGACGAGATACTCATAGTGACCCGAGGTGGTACTGAATGCTGTTTTCCATTCATCTCCTTCCCTAATGCGCACCAGGTTGTAAGCGCTCCTGAGATCCAATTTTGTGAAGAATCGCGCCCCGTGTAATGACTCCGTCATACTCGCAATCAGAGGGAGAGGATAGCTGTATTTAATGGTAATCTGATTGAGACCACGGTAATCAATACACGGGCGTAAACCCCCATCCTTCTTCTTCACAAAAAAGAAACTCGAGGACGCAGGGGAAGTGGACGGCCGTATGTATCCCTGTCTCAGAGATTCGGTGACGTATGTCTCCATAGCTGCTGTCTCCTCCTGAGACAGAGGATACACATGACTACGAGGAAGTGCAGCGCCTACCTGGAGGTCTATCGCACAATCCCCCTGTCTATGAGGTGGTAATTGAGTCGCCTTCTTCTTACAGAAGGCGAGTGCCAAATCTGCATACTCAGGAGGAATGTGCATTGCGGGCATTTGGTTCGGACTTTCCACCGTCGTTGCCCCTACGGAAACACCTATACACCGTCCGTCACACTGATCAGACCATCCCTTGAGAGCCCTCTGTTGCCATGACATGTTGGGGTCTTGAGATATTAACCAGGGACTCCCAAACACCACGAGAAACAGCGATCAATAAAATTCCCAGCTGCGCCTGAATCGACTAGCGCCTTATGCTCGGAGTGAGAAGAAACCTTGGGAAACACAACTTTAATACACATATGTACAACAGAGAGCTCTGGGTGAGTTGGGTGCTTACTCACCTGGAGTGACTCATCAGTACGTGGCCTACTGCCTCGATCCCTAGGAGACCCTCCCCAGCACCGAACCGCAGTGTGTCCTCTGCGGCCACAGTTGGTGCAGGGGACGGCCTCTCTCCTGGTCTCTCTCCTCTTCTCTCTAGCACCAGCACCCCCGAGCTCCATAGGGCTCGGCTCGGAGGTGCTGGGGGATGGAATGGACGGCCCCAACTCCGGACGTCCGCGGGTAGCCAACAGGGTATCTAGACGAATCGACATGTCCACCAGCTGATCGAAACTTAGGTTGGTGTCCCTGCAGGCCAACTCTCGGCGAACGTCCTTCCTTAGGCTGCACCTGTAGTGGTCGATGAGGGCCCTCTCATTCCATCCCGCATTGGCAGCCAGAGTCCGGAAGTCCAGTGCGAACTCCTGCACGCTCCTCTTCCCCTGTCTGAGGTGGAACAGACGCTCACCCGCCGCTTTCCCCTCTGGGGGATGATCGAAAACCGCCCTGAAGCGGCGGGAGAACTCCGCATAACTGACTGTAGCGGCGTCTATTCCCCTCCACTCGGCGTTGGCCCACTCCAGTGCCTTGCCGGACAGACAGGAGATGAGGGCGGAAACGCTCTCGTATCCCGAGGGCGCCGGGTGGATGGTTGCCAGGTAGAGTTCCACTTGGAGCAGGAAACCCTGACACCCGGCCGTGGTGCCATCATAAGCCCTCGGGAGCGAGAGCCGAATCCCACTGGACTCCGGAGGTGAAACTGTCACGAGTTACAAAGCCAGAACCCAGAAGCAGACCAGGACAAGGTAAGTTGAAACGAAGGTGAGTGTTTATTTACAAATTCAAGAGTGATGCCGAATAATCCAGGGAACAGAGCGGGCGGCGTTGATTAGTTGTTGGGGGTGCAGTGGTTGATCCCATCATGGCTCGGCAGCCGCCGACCACCAGGCAGAGGTTGGATGAAGGTTCCGGACGAGTGACTGCAGATGGAACAAAACGGAGGTAAGTAAACAACAAACCAACAAGGTGCAAAAACAACAAAACTAACGCTAGAAGCTCTAAGACTGATACTCTGGTAAACCTACTGTTCATGGCTAACGATCCGGCAGGGAATGGATGTTAGGCCAGAGCCTAAGAAGGGTGATGATCAGGACCAGGTGTGCAGATTGCTGATGGGATGCAGGTGCGGAAATCAAGAGAGCTCCCCGGAGCGTTCCAGAACCCTCGGGAAACTGGAGATCCCGAGCAGAAAAACTAGTCCACAGACAGGACCCGACTCAGACTGCCGGGATCGTTACAGTACCCCCCTCCGACGAACGCCACCGGGCGGACTCCCGGAGCGCCAGGATGGAGGCGGTAGAAGTCACGGATGAGGTCAGCATCTAGGATCTGTCGCCGCGGAATCCAACTCCTCTCTTCAGGACCATACCCTCCCAGTCCACGAGATACTGGAAACCCCGGCCCCGCCGTCTGGAATCCATGATGCGTCGCACCGTGTAGGCAGGACCACCTCCGATCATCCGAGGAGGAGGAGGAGGAGGCGGAGGAGGCAACAGAGGACTGAGGAAAACAGGCTTGAGGCAGGAGACATGAAAGGTGGGATGGACTCTGAGCGTCCTCGGGAGTTTGAGTCGAACTGCCACCGGATTGATCACCTTCTCCACCACAAACGGACCAATGAACTTCGGTAACAACTTCCTAGACTCAGTCCGTAAGGAAGATCCCGTGTGGCCAACCAGACCCTATCTCCGATGGTGTAGGTGGGAGCGGGGATCCGGCGACGATTCGCCTGGAGCTGATACCGGTCCGAAACTCTAAGGAGTGCCTTTCTGGCCCGATGCCAGGTCCGGTGGCAACGACGAATATGGGCCTGAACAGAAGGCACTGAGAGCTCCTTCTCCTGAGAAGGGAACAAGGGAGGTTGGTAGCCATACAGGCACTGGAAGGGAGACATCCCAGTGGCAGATGTAGGGAGAGTATTGTGGGCATACTCAACCCAAGGCAACTGAGAGACCCAGGAGGTGGGGTTGGAAGAGGCCAGGCAGCGTAGCGTGGATTCCATCTTCTGGTTGGCTCTCTCCGCCTGACCATTAGATTGGGGGTGAAAACCAGATGTGAGACTGACTGTAGCTCCAATGGCCAAACAGAAGGACTTCCAGACAGCAGAGGTAAACTGAGGGCCACGGTCGGAAACGATATCACTGGGCAACCCGTGGACCCTGAAAACCTCCCTAACCAGGATCTCGGACGTCTCCGAGGCAGAGGGAAGCTTGGCAATTGGCACAAAGTGGGCGAACTTGCTGAATCTGTCCACGATAGTCAGAACGACCGTGTTCCCCTCAGAAGCGGGCAACCCAGTGACAAAGTCCAGGGCCAGATGCGACCATGGTCGCCGGGGAATAGGAAGGGGGTGAAGTAGTCCAGAGCTGGGCCGATTGGTACCCTTATTCTGCGCACACACTGGACAGGCAGCAACATAACCCCGAGTATCCTCGGCCATGGCAGGCCACCAAAAACGTCTGCGAAGAAACGCCATCGTCCGAGCCACGCCAGGGTGACAAGCCATCTTGCTGGCGTGGGACCATTTGAGGACCGCAGGACGAACCGACTCAGGCACAAACAACCGACCGGGTGGACCGTTACCGGGACCGGGCTGCGTCCGAAGAGCCGCCATCACCTCCTCCTCAATCTTCCACCTAACAGCTCCCACGACGCAGTTCCGGGGAGAATTGTCTCGGTCTTGGACCCACTCTCCTCCGTCTTGGAGAACATCCGAGACAAGGCGTCCGCCTTGCCGTTCTTAGATCCAGGTCGGAACGTCAGGGAAAAATTGAATCGTCCGAAAAACAACGACCACCTGGCCTGGACGGGAGTTGAGACGTCTAGCCGATTGCACGTAAGCAAGATTCTTGTGGTCAGTCCAGACAATAAACGGTTGCTCCGCCCCCTCCAACCAGTGGCGCCACTCCTCCAAGGCAAGTTTCACCGCGAGAAGCTCCCGGTTACCCACATCGTAATTCCTCTCCGCAGGCGAAAGGCGACGAGAGTAGTAGGCGCAGGGATGGAGTTTACTGTCCGTGGAGCATCGCTGCGACAGGATGGCGCCAACTCCCACATCAGACGCGGTCCACTTCAACGACAACTGACGGGCCGTGTCCGGTTGAGAGAGAATCGGTGCGTTGGTGAATCGCCTCTTCAAATCCAGAAACGCTCGATCCGCCTCCGGATTCCACTTGAAGCTCCTGATACTGGAAGTCAAGGCAGTTAACGGAGCGGCCACACGGCTGTAATCCCGGATGAATCTGCGGTAGAAATTCGCAAACCCCAAAAATCTCTGGAGCTGCAATCTCGTACCGGGCTGGGCCCATTCCAGAACCGCTCTAACCTTCTCCTGGTCCATCCTAATCTCTCCCCTGGAGATGATGTACCCGAGAAAGGATGTCGTGTGGGCGTGAAACTCGCACTTCTCGGCCTTCACGAACAGGCGATTCTCCAACAATCGCTGCAGAACCTGCCGGACATGCTGGACGTGGTCGGAAGGTTCCTTCGAGAAGATCAGAATGTCATCCAGGTAAACAAACACAAAGAGACCGATCATATCTCTCAGGACGTCGTTCACCATACTCTGGAATACCGCTGGAGCATTGGTCAGTCCAAACGGCATCACCTGATACTCGAAGTGACCCATCGGTGTATTGAAACCCGTCAACCACTCGTCTCCCTCTCTGATCCGGACCATGTGATACGCATTGCGTAGGTCTAGCTTGGTGAACACCGTAGCACCCTGTAAGGAGTCGAAGGCAGAACTCATCAAGGGCAGGGGATACTTGTTCTTGACCGTGATGTCATTCAACCCCCGATAATCAATACACGGTCGAAGAGAGCCATCCTTCTTACCCACAAAGAAGAATCCTGCCCCCAGGGGTGATGACGAGGGACGAACGAGACCAGCAGCTAGGGACTCCTTGATGTAGGTCTCCAAAGCCTCACGTTCAGGGCGGGAGATACTGTATAACCTTCCCTTGGGGTAGACAGCTCCAGGGAACAGGTTGATGGCACAATCATATGGTCGGTGGGGAGGGAGTGACAGAGCCTTCTGCTTACTGAACACTTCCCCAAATCGTGATATGTCTCGGGAACCAGGGACAAATCTGGGGGTTTAGCCTCAATCACCTGACTGGGAACCGAATGGGGACAGGCAGTCTTGAGACAGTTAGCATGACAATCAAGGCTCCAACTCGTTACCTTGCCCGTCACCCAATCGAACGTGGGATTGTGTTCCTTCAGCCAGGGGTATCCAAGGACCAGAGGAACATGGGAAGACGGCAGAATGAAGAATGAAATCATCTCCGAATGATTCCCCGACAACAGCATCTTAACCGGTTCAGTCCTCATCGTGATACGTGCCAGACTACTGCCGTTCAGAGTGGTCGCTTCAATGGCTTCCGGCAATTGCTCCTTGGAAAGCCCCAGCTGTTCCACCAACTCGGCATCAAGAAAGCTTCCATCGGCACCTGAATCGATAAAAGCGTTAATCGCTAAGCTCTGATTCCTGTTCACAAGGGTAGCCGGGAAACGGGGTCTGACAGAGGTACTGAGAGGTTGAAACTGGCTCGCTAAAAGTCCTCCCAACTTTAGCGAGCCGGGCAGTTTGACGACCGCCGGGAACAAGTGGAGATGTAATGTCCCGAGCTACCACAGTAGAGGCAGCAGTTGGTCTTACGTCTATGTTGACGCTCCTCCTTGGTTAACCCGTGCCGCCCCACTTGCATGGGTTCAGAATCGGGAGAGAGGACCTCTCCACTAATCCTTTGTGGTGGAGAATGATCGACGTGTTCTGGTCCACCACCCGACCCGACTGGGAACTGAGAAGCTGATCGATTGGACGGACCCCATTGCTTCTCCCTCCTTCGCTCTCGGACTCGATTATCCACCCGAATAGACAAGGCTACCAAGCTGTCCAGGTCACTAGGCTCCGGATAGGAGATCAACTCATCCTTGAGCTGCTCCGACAGACCCTGGTAAAAGGCCGCTTGCAGAGACTCCTCATTCCACCCACTCTCCACAGCCAACGTCTTGAACTCGATCACGAAGTCGGCCACGCTGCGAGTTCCTTGGTGAAGCGAAAACAGGCGCCTAGCTGCGTCCCCTCCTCGGACGGAATGGTCGAAGAGCTTCCTCATCTCGGCCGTGAACCCCTGGTATGAAGCCATGCAGGGGTCTTGTCGTTCCCAAACGGCTGAAGCCCACTCCAGCGCTCGACCACGCAGCAACTCAATCACAAAGGCTATCCTAGCCTTGTCTGTGGCATAAGAGTAGGGCTGTAGATCGAACACTAACCCACACTGCATAAGGAAAGAACGGCATCTTCCCAGCTCCCCCTCATATTTATCCGGCGTCGGAACCTTGGGCTCACGGAAGGACACCGCTCCAGACGCGGCAGGCGAGATGGGTGAAACCGGTAGTGGATCCTCCACCGGAAACTTGCGCTGGTTCTGGACCTCCGTCAGACCGGTAGAAAGGTTCCGAACTGCCAACGCGATCTCCTGTAGCTCCGTGCTATGATGGCCCAACATCTTCTCCTGATGGGTAATGGCATGGCGAACAGAGTCCAGGTCCGCTGGGTTCATTACTGGCCGGCTCGTTCTGTCACGAGTTACAAAGCCAGAACCCAGAAGCAGACCAGGACAAGGTAAGTTGAAACGAAGGTGAGTGTTTATTTACAAATTCAAGAGTGATGCCGAATAATCCAGGGAACAGAGCGGGCGGCGTTGATTAGTTGTTGGGGGTGCAGTGGTTGATCCCATCATGGCTCGGCAGCCGCCGACCACCAGGCAGAGGTTGGATGAAGGTTCCGGACGAGTGACTGCAGATGGAACAAAACGGAGGTAAGTAAACAACAAACCAACAAGGTGCAAAAACAACAAAACTAACGCTAGAAGCTCTAAGACTGATACTCTGGTAAACCTACTGTTCATGGCTAACGATCCGGCAGGGAATGGATGTTAGGCCAGAGCCTAAGAAGGGTGATGATCAGGACCAGGTGTGCAGATTGCTGATGGGATGCAGGTGCGGAAATCAAGAGAGCTCCCCGGAGCGTTCCAGAACCCTCGGGAAACTGGAGATCCCGAGCAGAAAAACTAGTCCACAGACAGGACCCGACTCAGACTGCCGGGATCGTTACAGAAACGATGGGTATGGCTGATGTTGGTGGTATCGTTGGAGGAGGTGTGGGCAAACCTCCTCTTTCCCATCACCTCAAGGTGTCCATCACCCCTTGCATGGCGGTGCCAAGATCCTGGATCATGGCCGCTTGTTGGATAACGCGCTCCTTCAGTGATCCCGTTGGCACCGCCGATCCTGCTGACTCCATGTGTGGTGTGTTATTCTGTCAAAGGCGACGTGTATGCGGTGAGCGAAGTCAAGCGCAGGACACAGAGCTACTGGCAGACGTACTTTACTAACCAGTAAAAGAACATACAAAACAAAACCTCCTAACCGGGAGGAAACAAATACACGCATACGACACAGCAATGCCGACCTAACGGGAAACAAAACAATAACACACAATTTACCAAACGAGAGACAGGGGTAAATATAGGGACTACAATCAAACATAATAGCGAACAGGTGTAAACACTCAAGACTGAACAAGACAAACACCGAAACATCGATCGGCAGCAGCTAGTACTCCGGGGACGACAAACGCCGAAGCCTGCCCGAGAAAGGAGGAGGAGCAGCCTCGGCTGAATCCGTGACACTGGGAGCCAGAAATCTTTCTGATTGAGAGGGGGTCAAACACTTATTTCCCTCATTAAAATGCAAATCAATTTATAACATTTTTGACATGCGTTTTTCTGGATTTTGTTGTTGTTATTCTGTCTCTCACTATTCAAATAAACCTACCATTAAAATTATAGACTGATCATTTCTTTGTCAGTGGGCAAATGTACAAAATCAGCAGGGGATCAAATACTTTTTTCCCTCACTGTAGGGAGAGAGGGATTAGAGAGAACCAGCCTGTCACAATCCATCCCTCTATGCATTATTCCTCAGGCACTGTTCAGAACTCCATGGAAAGTAGGGTGGTGTGTTTGTGTGCTTGTTCAGCGGGAGGGCGGCAGAGGGGAAGGCTCTGTTGCTACTTGTACTCAAAGGCCTCACTCCTATCATGCCATGCATGTATAAACAGTAAAAAAAAAAAAAAAAACTTAAACAACTACAATCATTTTTCACTTTTAAATTATGCCAAACAAAAACCATTGATTGAAAAGTTAAACAAACCATACAATTCTATGCACAAGGACTACTTGTAACAATTTCCACTGAGAATTGTACAAAAACGCATTTACTGGAAGAACTGTGCAGAAACAAATTTGGTAACAGAATTTCAGTAAAAATCTCCCTCAGGTTTTATGCGACAACATTTTCCAAATATGCTCCGAATTAAGATTCAAAGATGTCTGCAGAAATAACGGGGGGTTGAGTTTGCTGACAGGTGTATAAAATCGAGCACACAGCCATGCAATCTCTATAGACAAACATTGGCAGTAGAATGGCCTTACTGAAGAGCTCAGTGAATTTCAACGTCGCACCGTCATAGGATGCCACCTTTCCAACAAGTCAGTTCTTCAAATTTCTGCCCTGCCAGAGGCACCGGTCAACTGTAAGTGCTGCTATTGCGAAGTGGAAACATCTAGGAGCAACAACAGCTCAGCTGCGAAGTGGTAGAACACACAAGTTCACAGAACGGGACTACCGAGTGCTGAAGCGCATAGCGCATAAAAAATTGTCTGTCCTCGGTTGCAACACTCACTACCGAGTTCCAAACTGCCTCTGGAAGCAACGTCTGCACAATAACTGTTCGTCGGGAGCTTCATGAAATGGGTCATGGCCAAGCAGCCACACACAAGCCTAAGATCACCATGCGCAATGCCAAGCGTCGGCTGGAGTGGTGTAAAGCTCGCCACCATTGGACTCTGGAGCAGTGGAAACGCGTTCTCTGGAGTGATGAATCATGCTTCACCATCTAGTAGTCCGACGGACTAATCTGGGTTTGGCGGATGCCAGAGGAACGCTACCTGCCCCCAGCATATAATGACATTCTAGATGATTCTGTGCTTCCAACTTTGTGGTAACAGTTTGGGTAAGGCCCTTTCCTGTTTTAGCATGACAATGCCCCCGTGCAAAGCGAGGTCCATACAGAAATTGTTTGTCCAGATCGGTGTGGAAGAACTTGACTGGCCTGCACAGAGCCCTGACCTCAACCACATCGAACACCTTTGGGATGAATTGGAACTCCAACTGCGAGCCAGGCCTAATCGCCCAACATCAGTGCCCGACCTCACTAATGCTCTTGTGGCTGAATGGAAGCAAGTCCCCGCAGCAATGTACAAACATCTAGTGGAAAGCCTTCCCAGAAGAGTGGAGGCTGTTATAGCAGCAAAGGGGTGACCAACTCCATATTAATGCCCATGATTTTGGAATGAGATGTTCAACGAGCAGGTGTCCACATACTTCTGGTCATGTAGTGTAGCTTCAAGAGATTTGTTCAAATACTGAGGGCAGATTTAAACAGCAACAAACAGCAGGGATTTAGACAGCCACTATCCCAGGATAATATGTGGTCCCAGCCACAAGGGCAGTTGTTACAACAACATGAAAATAGCTTCAAGAGCTTTTTCCAAATACTGAGGGCAGATTTAAACAGCAACAAACAGCAGGGATTTAGACAGCCACTAGCCCAGGATAATCCGCATTCCCAGCCACAATGGCTAACCGCATTGTGGCCTGTGTTCAAGCTTTTAAGGAAACGTTGCTAGCTTGATAGCTAGTTAGCAGCTAGGCTAGCATATGGATAGTTGTTGATGAATGCCAATCATTCTTGTACAAACTTTGATTTGATTAATTATATTAATCTTATACCACAGCATTGTTGAATACTCATTTCTGATTGGCTAGAAGGGCATTCTAGAATGGACATTTAAACCAGATAACGGGACTGTTGGAAAAGATATCGGGACACCTTGCAATCATGATAGTTGTCTTATCAATCACACAGAGATGAGAATCAGACTCCAGAAAGTTAGACTCCATAGAAAGTCCATAGACTGTTCAGTCTAAAGGAACGCTCTCAACAATTTAAGTGCAATCAAACTTTTCTAGATCTATGTTGACATCACAAGCTAAATGAGGCCTCATGCACTCAGGATGCACACCAAAACATTGCCATCGGAATCTCAATTATAATCCAACCACAGAATCTACAGGAGAGACAAAGACACTCTGAAGAGAGTGTAAGTGGGCCACAGGAAGTTGTCGGTTTCGCCCCCAGGATGGGACTTTTCCTGGCGGAGGCTGGAATGCACAGCTCCTGTCTGTGTTGTTGTGTTCTGTTTTTCTTTGGCACACTTTTGATTTGTAGTCCAACAGCTCTGGGCTGATCAGATAAAAAATGACAGGACCCCTGAAAAATTTTCCAACCTGTTTTTGCTTTCTTCCCTCCTTCCCTTCATCCCTCGCTCTTGCTCTCCTTCCTTCGACACTTTGAGAGTGAGTGCAAAGCTGGGACAGGGAGCCCCTGCAGTCAGAACAGAGGAGAACAGGGAGCTGGGGTGTAAACTTGTGAACCTGCCTGTTAGGAAGCAACACTGAGTGTGAGAGCTGTGCAGCTTGCAGTTCACTGGGGAGCAGACAGAACACTCTGACTGACTGTGTTTAACTCAGTGCAGCAGTGCCAGTCATAGTGGAAGTAGTCCTTTCTTTCTTTCTTTCTTTCTTTCTTTCTTTCTTTCTTTCTTTCTTTCTTTCTTTCTTTCTTTCTTTCTTTCTTTCTTTCTTTTTTCTTTCTTGCTCTCTTGCTTTCTCTGTCTCGCTCTTTATGTCAGAGCAAAGACACAACTGAAACTGTTCAGATAGAAAACAGCATGGCCTGTTTGATCAAACCATTTACAAAGTGTTTGAATGAACCATCCAAAGGAAACAGTAGTAATCGGGACTGCCCTGGCTTTACCTCTCCTAGCATTGTGAGACAGTGCCCACTGGTTTTGATTTGCATTTGGTTGAGTTGTCAACGTGAATTCAACGTGAAATCAACCAAAAATGTCACCCTGTCATTGGATTTAGGTTAAAAGTTGGGTAAAATCAGTTTTCCTCATTTGATTCAAATTCATCACATATAATTTGTGGGTTGAAATGACGTGGAAACAACGTTAATTCAACAAAATGCTTGTTAAATTACACTACATTACCAAAAGTATATGGACACCTGCTCGTCGAACATCTCATTCCAAAGTCATGGGCATTAATATGGAGTTGGTCCCCCTTTGATGCTATAACAGTTTCCACTCTTCTGGGAAGGCTTTCCACTAGATGTTGGAACATTGCTGCGGGGACTTGCTTCCATTCAGCCACAAGAGCATTAGTGAGGTCGGGCACTGATGTTGGGCGATTAGCCCTGGCTTGCAGTCGCCGTTCCAATTCATCCCAAAGGTTTTAGATGGGGTGGAGGTCAGGGCTCTGTGCAGGCCACAGTGATCTCGACAAACCATTTCTGTATGGACCTTGCTTTGTGCACAGGGGCATTGTCATGCTGAAACAGGAAAGGGCCTTCCCCAAACTGTTGGCACAAAGTTGGAAGCACAGAATCGTCTAGAATGTCGTTGTATGCTGTAGCGCTAAGATTTCCCTTCACTGGAACTAAGGGGCCTAGCCCGAACCATGAAAAACAGCCCCAGACAGTTATTCCCCCTCCACCAAACTTTACAGTTGGCAAACAGGGGCATTGGGGCAGGTAGTGTTCTCCTGGCATCCGCCAAACTCAGATTCATCCATCGGACTGCCAGATGGTGAAGCGTGATTCATCACTCCAGACAATGTGTTTCCACTGCTCCAGAGTCCAATGGCGGCGAGCTTTACACCACTCCAGCCGACGCTTAGCATTGTGCATGGTGATCTTAGGCTTGTGTGCGGCTGCTCGGCCATGGAAACCCATTTCATGAAGCTCCAGACGAACAGTTCTTGTGCAGACGTTGCTTCCAGAGGCAGTTTGGAACTCGGTAGTGAGTGTTGCAACCGAGGACAGAGGAATCTTATGCACTATGCACTTCAGCACTCGGCGGTCCCGTTCTGTGAGCTTGTGTGGCCTACCACTTCGCGGCTGAGCCGTTGTTGCTCCTAGACGTTTCCACTTCACAATAACAGCACCTACAGTTGACCAGGGCAGCCCTAGGAGGGCAGAAATGTGACGAACTGACTTGGAAAGGTGGCATCCTATGACGGTGCCACGTTGCAAGTCACTGAGCTCTTCAATAAGGCCATTCTACTGCCAATGTTGGGCTATGGAGATTGCATGGCTGTTTGCTCGATTTTATACACCTGTCAGCAACGAGTGTGGCTGAAATAGCCGAATCCACTAATTTGAAGGCGTGTCCACATACTTGTGTATATATAGTGTATCTGGAATATTGTGTTATGCAGGCATGTATGACCTGTGAGATAACTTGGGGAGGTTTGACTATAATTAAGTATTTAGGGTGCACAGGTGTGACTAATACTAATTAGTCACCAGACGCCAGGTCTGTCTAAAGATGACTTGTTGTTCATGATTAGCTGCTGCCCAGTGGCAGATTTTCAAACAGGAGCTATAGAAGCTGGCAATTCTGGCCAATGAGGGCTTTTACAGTGGTGTGTGTGTGTGGGTTGCTGTTTCAGCGTGAATGTGTTTGTTCCTTCCCTCTTTCCTTCTCTCTCTCTCTCTCTCTCTCTCTCTCTCTCTCTCTCTCTCTCTCTCTCTCTCTCTCTCTCTCTCTCTCTCTCTCTCTCTCTCTCTCTCTCTCTCTCTCTCTCTCTCTGTGTGTGCCCCTGAGGACTCCTGTGCCTCTTGGCGTTTGGGCCTATTTTCCTTTGAGGAACTGTCCTGACCTGTGTTTTAATACAGGTAATAGCCCTGCACTGTGGGACTTTGTCATTTCCTACACAAGTAGTTAATCACATGTTCTTTGATAATGTGCTGAGATTAGGAATCTCCTTTACTGCTTTGAACTACCAGCCTCCTTTGAACCTCTCTCCCAACCGTTTGGTTAGACTGGATAACGTCATGCCAGTGGTTTGTTTTGTAGAGCTGGACAGTCAGGGTGTCAGGCTCTTTTTGTGTCAACTGAATGTTAGCTCACTTGGATGAAGTACATCGATTGCAATTCAAGCAGTTAGCTAACTACTGTAGCTGTCACTGTGGCAAAGGAACCACAGCACAATATAATCCAAACTGGGGCACAAATGGGGAACCTTATCCACCTGCTCAAGTGATGTAGGCTAGTCCAATATCTACTGTACAGAATGGAGGTTAGCCAAATGGGAAAATAAACGTGCATTTCACATGGCACAGATCTCTGTCTGGCGAAGTCACTATGCTAGCCATAGATAATTCTCACAGGCATTAGGGGTGTCTTTGACCCCCGCCTGTATGGCAGCCGCTGCCATTGATATGGAACCCTACCGGTCTTAAGAATAACATTCTTTAAGGCTTTCCTCTTTTCTTTCCATCCCTTTGCACTGTTCAATGTAATGCTTGAACATCCTTGATCTTTTCACACCAGGATTGCAGACAGAGGATTTTCTCGCACTGAGAGGGGGGGGTGGGTCACAGTCACATAATGACATTCCAGCGACCCAGAGATGGACCCTAGAGCCCACATTTAAGCCACAAGAGTTGTCCTGCACATAGAGGGCAGGGGTGGCCAGGACAGGGCAGGACAGGACGGGGGATGTGTATGGTAGGCATGCCTTAGAGAAGATTGACCATTTCATGTACTCCGCTACCCACATATCACAGAGGGAAACGGTGTTTAGTCTCTCTCTCACTCTACCTAACCTTTTATATAGGGCCCAACCTATATGATTTTTTGGGTCCGATTCTTATTTGTTGGGGGGCGAAACGTGCCGATATACTGTTTTACAGCGGGGAAAATGAAAAAGTGTAATTTTTCCGCACTGAATTCTCATAAATTGCCATCCAAAAAATAAATTGTCTTAGTAACTATGCTTCAAATGTTGATTTCATACATTGTGACAATAATGACATCATGAGAATGGCCGCAAGTGTTCAGATAAGCAAGACATTCCCTTTTATTATCCTATTTATTGAGTATCGTTTATCGGTGGAGTTATCGGTGAACCGATATATCGGTCGGGCTTTAGTTTTATACATTATCTATGTCACTTCCTTTCCTCTATGTACTTTCTATACCTAAATCAGAAATTCATTTGTGTCTTATTTTCTTATGGTAACACTTTGCTTTCACTACAAGCAGACATGAGAATTACAGAACGTATGCTATGTTACATGGGAATGTACTTTATGATATGTTAACATCATATTTCTGCAATTTCCTATGTTCTATATCTGTGGTATTGACAAATGTCTTGTATTTGTCTGTCACAATTGCAGCAAATAGATAGTTTTGGTGCTCCACATATAGCTACTCTGACCTGCAGAAAGTGGATTACACGCATGTGATGCAGTGGCAGTCAGTGCCGTTAGATTTTTTTTTCATGAGCATGGCCTTATTTCTATTACAGCATATTCGATCACTTTCATTCATATTCCATTCACCCGGTTCAATGTAACAGCGATAGATTTAGACTACTACATGATAAATGTAATACTCAATATTTTCCCTATACCCAACTTAAGGTTGCTACAACCTAGCCTATGAATGAAAGTTTACAACGTAGGTGCACACAGGTTGAGAGACAAATTTGAGGTGACAGACAGTGACATTCAATACCGCCTTTCCATATGTATTACGTTGTTTTTTCCCATCATCAATCTACACACAATACCCCATAATGACAAAGCAAAAACAGATTTCTAGAAAAAAACTGAAATATGACATTTACGTAAGTATTCAGACCCTTTACCCAGTACTTTGTTGACACACCTTTGGCAGTGATTACAGTCTTGAGTCTTCTTGGGTATGACACTACAAGTTTGGCACACTTGTATTTGGGGAGTGTCTCCCATTCTTCTCTACAGATCCTCTCAAGCTCTGTCAGGTTGGATGGAGAGCGTTGCTGCATAGCTATTTACAGGTCTCTCCAGAGGTGTTCAATCGGGTTCAAGTCCGGGCTCTGGCTCGGCCACTCAAGGACATTCAGAGACTTGTCCCGAAGCCACTCCTGCATTGTCTTGGCTGTGTGCTTAGGGTCGTTGTCCTGTTGGAAGGTGAACCTTCGTCCCAGTCTCTGGTCCTGAGCGCTCTGGAGCAGGTTTTCATCAAGGATCACTCTGTACTTTGCTCCGTTCATCTTTCCCTCGATCCTGACTAGTCTCCCAGTCCCTTCCGCTGAAAAACATCCCCACAGCATGATGCTGCCACCACCATGCTTCACCGTAGGAATGGTGCCAGATTTCCTCCAGACGTGATGCTTGGCATTCAGGCCAAATAGTTCAATCTTGGTTTCATCAGACCAGAGAATCTTGTTACTCATGGTCTGAGAGTCCTTTAGGTAACTGTTGGCAAACTCCAAGCGGGCTGTCATGTGCCTTTTACTGAGGAGTGGCTTCCGTCTGGCCACTCTACCATAAAGGCCTGATTGGTGGAGTGCTGCAGAGATGGTTGTCCTTCTGGAAGGTTCTCCCATCTCCACAGAGGAACTCTGGAGCTCTGTCAGAGTGACCATCGGGTTCTTGGTCACCTCCCTGACCATGAAGAATGATGGAGGCCACTGTGTTATTGGGGACTTTCAATGCTGCAGACATTTTATGGTACCCTTCCCCAGATCTGTGCCTCGGCACAATCCTGTCTCGGAGCGCTACAGAGAATTCCTTCGACCTCATGGCTTGGTTTTTGCTCTGACATGCACTGTCAACTGTGGGACCTTATATAGACAGGTGTGTGCCTTTCCAAATCATGTTCAATCAATTGAATTTACCACTGGTGGACTCCAATCAAGTTGTAGAAACATCTCAAAGATGATCAATGGAAACAGGATGCACCTGAGCTCAATTTCGAGTCTCATAGCAAAGGGTCTTAATACTTATGTAAATAAGGTATTTCTGTTTTTAATTTTTAATACATTTGCAAAGATTTCTAAAAACCTGTTTTTGCCTTTTCATTATGGGGTATTATGTGTAGATTGATGAGGAAAATGTTTAATGTAATCCATTTTAGAATAAGGCTGTAAGGTAACAAAATGTTGAAAAAAGGATTGGGTGGACAACATGTCAGTTCATGCTGCAAGAGCTCTGATAGGCTGGAGGACATCCTCCGGAAGTTGCCATAATTACTGTGTAATTCTATGGAAGTGGGTGTGAATCATGAGCCTCCTAGGTTTTGTATTGAAGTCAATGTACCCAGAGGAGGACGGAAGCTAGCTGTCCTCCGGGTACACCATGGTGCTACCCTACAGAGTGCTGTTGAGGCTACTGTAGACCTTCTTTGCAAAATTGTGTGTTTTAATCAATTATTTGGTGACGTGATTATATTTAGTATAGTTTTATCTAAAAATGATAACCTTTTTAATGTTTTACGATTTTAATTTGTATGAAATTCACTGAGGAGAATGGTCCTCCCCTTCCTTCTCTGAGGAGCCTCCACCCACCGACTAGGGCGGTGTTGACATGGGTGCTACGTAGGCTACACTGATCTGTTAAAAACTGCAATTTACCAGAAGTCACCAAAAACTCTGGCATTAAAAGCTAAAGCCACAGCTCAGTCAGTTTGCATAGTAACATACAGTTTCCATAGGTGACATGCTCTCTCTGGTTCCCTCTGTAACGGAACAGTGGCCATAATTACCAGAATATTAAGTGGATAATAAATGTTTAGTGATTCTGCGACGATATTCTTCGACTACACCACAAATCTTTGTTCCTCCAAGGTTGGTATTTGAAGAGTTTTTAATGGATAAAGACATGGGCGATGTGGAGTGTCGGCATTCACTCATCATGACCACTGTCTATAACATGAATACAAACAGAAAAGGCTGAACTGGCTGACAGGTTAGCTTTAGCGCTTCCATTTAGGGATTACCTGTGTATATACCAAGCGTTGACGGTATTTTTATGTGTGATGGGCTCGTCCTAAACTACTTATGACTTGTCAAGATCTTTTTAATGATGACAAACATGTAGGCCTACTGTAGGTACAGTATAGTGTAGAATACAGATGCTAATCAAAGTTGAAGCATATCAACCCTTTTTCTCCAATCACTTTAATTTTATTTGTATTTATTTGGGTTGTGCTGCACTATAGCATTATTTGATTTGAATACAGGAATGAGCAGGTCAGCATTTTTCGTCACGTGTCTTGTTCTGGAGGAAGCTCTGCAGAGTGGTCACTAGCTGGAACAGCCACAAAGTCATCAAGTCTGATTTGAAACCTAACCCTAACCTTAACCCTAACATTAACCACATTGCTAAACCTAATGCCTAACCCTAACCCACATTTTTTATTTCATGAATTTATACATAGCTGGCCTATATAAGTGGAAATCACTCAGTTCTGCCTCCAGGACAAGACTCATGACAATGAACATCAACCGGCGCAAAATTCTGTCATAAAATACTTTCAGCATTATACATCCCAGTATTATAGCCTGGCTAGAGACACCATGTGGAAGCAGTACAGGGCTTTTTTTCTCCAAAATACTTGATATTAAAGATGAGACTTGTGAGATGTACTATATTTATATACAGCGTAAGAGGTGAGGAATAGAGGTACAAAGTAAAAAAACACGGATTTCTTCCCAAAAGCCACACATTTATATTAGAGATGGGCATCAGGCTGCCAAAACCTTTATCAGATGGCTCTAGTCTACCCTCTTGGAACACTTATCTTTTATCTGCTTTGAGATCTTTCCACATACTTCATTTTCTCTCACTTATGAAACTCTTCTAGCTACCTAACATTTTTGCATTTTAAAGAGGAGTCTATTTAAGTGACATTCTTGCAGGGGGGGGTATATTTTTGTGGCAGCTCCAGCTCCTCTCCAAACCCCCTCATTTGCCAGCTATTTCACTCTATCACCTCTTCCTCTGTGCATATGTACATCTCTAGAGTTATTTATGCTCTGTTTTGTTTTCGACACCCCATCTTGTGATTGTGTGACTGGCTGCCAGGCATGGAGCAGTCAAAACTCCTTCTCCCCTCCCTTCCCCACTTGGCTGGAGAATTTATGACCAAGTCATCGCCCCTGAAGCTGAAACGAGCCCTGGCTCGCTGAAACTTAGCACCCTCTCCCTTGACGCACCACGTACCCATCTCGTTGTTTTGTCCCCTCTTGGATGTGCTCAACACCGCTCCACGACGTCAGTGACAGCGCTCCATGACATCCATTCCTCAGCACCTGTCCAACCACCTGAAGCTACACAAGGCCATTTCATCTTTCTCCCTCTCCGCCTCCCCCACCCTCCACTTCAAATGAGTTATCCAAATCAAAGGTGGTATGCATTGTCCGGGGCTGAACATTACACCAGTGTCATGTAAGCTCGTTGAGCAGAGAACAGCTGCAGGTAATTCAGACAGAGAATCCTGGTGTCTTTGTTATGTTGTGTGCTGAATCAAGGGAGTGGGTGTAAAGTCGTCCTGCCATTAACACTTCATCCCTGTGGCCTGTGTGTTTGGCAGCTCCCCTCTCTGTAAATGAAACCAGAAGATGCTGGTGGTTTGGACAGCACCGCTGTGGGACCACATGCTAACTGGGCTACTAAAATTGCAGTAGCTCTGACAAGTATTGTGTCGGGAGCCAAAGAAGCTTTGTCATACGCCTACTCGCAAATATCTCTAAAATAAAAGGCTTTATGTTTCAAAAGAGCAAGGCCTATGAGGTCAGATGCATGAAGCTGAATTTGTAATGAGATGATCCTCTACATTTCATGTGAGGGTGCCAAACGGGTTCTGGAATATTTCAACAAAGACACATAAAGCCCTACAGAGCCTAACCTGATTGTACCATGACACAAACTCCCAGAGACCTCTGCAATATTGCAATATTAATTTAATGACAAAGTATATGCTTAATTATTGTTCATATTAAGTAGATACAAATTAATTAAAACCATTTATGTATAAATTAGATCTGACACTGGGGCAGTCTCACAAATGTGTCTATTTCGTTGATTTGGAGAATTTCAAAATGACTTTAAGTAATTTCAAACAGCATTGATGGTACTAAACAGTTAACCCTTTAGTATGTGATAAACTCCCTCGAAACAAAACCAATGAAGAACATTCAGTTAACAATGAAGAGTTACACGGCATGATTGGGGGCCGGCGGCCTGAATGTAGAATATGGACGCACAATGGCAAAACAAAACAAAATGATGCTGACTTAAAAGGTCCTGATTGTACGACTCCAAATATAAAATTATAGTTTTATTTAACAAAATAAACTAAGTACTTATACATTTGGACTCACAAACTTTTTGTTTTCGTGAAGATGTTCAATGTTGTCATTGTCCTTGGAGGATGGAGACATTATCTAAACCAATAATTACACTAATTCCAACCGCTATTTAGAAACGCTCCAGACCAATATTCAGGGACAATTTACATAGACAAGCCATCCATAGGCTCCTTTTTAAAAAATCCCTAAAGATATTGAATAAGCTTCATGCTCAAAACTACAATTCCAACCTCCTTAGCATCACACCATTTATCTAATAAGATAAATGGACCTTAGTGTAGAGGAAAAGAACGGCAAGCCTTTTCCGTTACACCAGTATTTGAGGTTAAGATTCTTTGGACTGGGCTGGATAACATTTTTCCACCCAGTCAACTGAAAGTGCACTGTATTCTGCCCTCTACAAATGATAATTGACCAAAAGTCTCCCTATAGCAGCTCTAGGATTTGATGCTGAAACTCTAGATTGTACTCACCACCAGATGGGATAACCTCCAAGCACCCGCCAACTGGACAACCACACAAACATCATATATCCAATCAGGTACAAATCCATGAGGTATGCCTTGTGGTGATAGGAGTGGAAATGGATCAATACATTGAATTTCCAAAGGGGAATGAAGAACAGACTTCCTGGAGAAGAAGCTTTAGCAGAAGCTTGATTGTTGAGGGAGGGGAATTTAAATGAAATTGAAGCAACAAAAAAAACTCCTGTTTTCCCCCTTCTTTGAGTCGGGCCAGGAAAGTGTGTCTGGCTCCTAGTAGTTAAGAGAGTAAGTCTCTCTCTCTCACACATACACAAACGCACACACACACACACGCTCCTACCCGTCCTCTCCTTCTCTCCCTCTCTGAGGTTCTTTCCTAAGGTAGATATATTTTTCTCTCTCCAATTTTTTTTCTCCCTCAGGATGCCTCATCCACAGGCCCAATATTAAAGGGGGGGAGAAGACGAGTGAAGTTTGGAGATGTCAGCTTGCAAGCCAATCACAGAGGACGGCCTTAGGTTACGAAAAAAAAATATTTGTTCCCGTCTGTCAATCACACACCACCCCATGGTAATGTGAAAAATAAAGGAGAGAGAAAGAGGGAGGGCGAGAGGGAGGGAAAATGAGAGGGGAGATATAGGGAGGGACAGAGGAAAAAGGTAGAGTTCTTCTTATTCAATCTATTCCATCCGTGATAATTCAAAGCAAGCACTCCCTAAAGTGGCTGAGGATAGGTGGAAGGATGTAAGGCCTGCCTCTTCATGGAGGCTTTGGGATTGGCGATGGAGCAGAGGGCATACGGGGGGGAGGAAGTGATGACTCCATTTTTAAGGGATTGTGCCCTGACTAATTGATCTGGATATATGTGCATACATCCAGACACTCTTTCTCTGTCACGCACACAGGGTGATATTTACAGTGAATTTTCTAAATCGTTGTCCTCCCACACCGACGAGAGGACATAAAAGGAGACAAAATAAAGCCATAAAACTTGGCGGTCAGGCCAGGCACGCAAGGTTATATGCTCTAGTGGCCGAAAGGCGACACATTTTACATCAATACCATTGTCATTTTGATGGGCTGAGGGGCAGGCAGTAGTGGGAGAGAGAGGAGGGAGAACGGGGCACACCAGTAGAGGGACACTAGAACTAACCCAAAGTCAATTTAGATGTTGGGAAACTGATTTGTGACCATAACAAACTTCACGCTTTTGTTGAGTCACTGGGTTAAATGCTATTTTATTTATATCAAGACTTAGGGAAAAGTTTGATTTTCAACAAAGGCATATTGATGTGCTGTACAACAACAGCAAAAACATAAATTAACCAAAGAAAAGACTGTAGTATGTTAGCGGAAATTGAGTTTTCATAAATTTCTTCTGTTTCCCCTATAGAGAGAAAATCTCTTCTCGGTTGGACAGCTTGTTATTAGAGTTTTGCTAGTGTGTTGCTTCATGTGTTTAGAGAATGATGTCTCATGCGCTTAGCGGTTCCTCTATTTTCTTATGATTCTGTGTGTTCAGATGGTGTTTTCTTTGAAACAGAAACATGACATGACATCATGCCTTCATCTGAGTCAAAACAAGATCAATATGAGTTATTCAAAAGTTCTTTACTGTGAGATTTATTCAGCCGTTATATTTCTTACCAGACACGCAGCTATTCATCAGCCACTGAAGTAATCATCCTTTTGAGAAACATAGGCCCACATTTATTAATTGACAAATCTTGTCTAAATTATTTCCTTGATGATCTGATGATCTTTCGGACTGATGTCGTCATAGTGGCACAGGTGCCTCAAAGAGGAATTGATCATGGCTGTAATGTTCTGCTTGCAGTACCCATGAGGATCATGTTGGCCCTTCATCCAAACCTTGTCTATACTACTATAGCAACATCCCTAAGATAAACCTTTTTGTTTTGGTGACCACAAATCAAAGAACTCTCGTCTTCTCTGGTGTGGCTATAAAATGTACCCCAGTGTAGGGTTTGTCTGGTGACAACTGATGTGCTGCCTTGGGGTGGTGGTGGTGATGGTCTACCCCAGGGCAGGAGTGAGTGTGTCGGAGGGGCTGAAGGAAGGGGCTGAAAGGTTTCACAGTAGGGGCTGGGAATGTGCCCTCTGGAGTGGAGAGCTCCCTACCTACCACAGGGAGAGAGCCCAGTGACCACAGCCTAGAGGTCAGCCACAGAATACACCCCTCGTTCTCCTCCTGTATTATTCCCCACGACAAAGAAGCTGTGACCGATGCACTTTGGGACCAAATATCGCCCCACTTGAGGAAGAAAACATCAGTCACTATCCCCAAAAATGTGAGAGTCATATTGACATTAATGACATACGTCCTTGTGAAATTTGTGTGAGGATATAGTCTTGATTAATACATACCCGTCAAGATGGGGTATGTATCTGTGATGCTCACGACAAGGAACTAAGGTCTGCTTTCGATCACAGACATTGTCATGTGCTACGATGAAGGAGTTCGAAAATGTGCCGAGCTCAGCGCTTCCATTTGGACTCCAGGCATTCTTGAGGAGTGATCGACGCTTCGCGGGGCCAGGGATGGATGGATGGGGAATGTGACGAGAGCGCAATTTACGAGCGGAGGCGATGGAATGGTCTGCGGTCTGCATCTGAACAACATTGAAACCACGTTTCCCTGCAGGTCAAAGCTACAATGTGATCAACTGTCTGGAAACTTGACGATTAGAATCTACAACTCTATGAAACCTGGTCCTGAACTGTGACTCGTGGACAGTTTCCATTGTGCAGATGTAGGATCTTAATTTGAGGCAGTTTGCTACAGCAGGAAAATACTCCTGCAGCAACAGGAAATGTGAATTATTATAATTATAATTAATGGACATTTTTGTAGGGGTTGAGCCATTTTTCATAAGGGAAAATCCAGTGGATATTACAAACTTCAGAAGCCTTTTTAAACCTGAAATACACTACAAGTTTAACATTTCCCCTCTCAACTCTCTCTCTCTCTCTCTCTCTCTCTCTCTCTCTCTCTCTCTCTCTGTCTCTCTCTCTCTCTCTCTCTCTCTCTCACTCTGTCTCTCTCTACTGATTCTGAGATACAGATACAATGTAGACCTCCCACCAGTGCATGAAGTTTCCATCAGCTTGATTGGGCTGTGGTTTCAGGCTGGCTTCATCAGTGTAGAGAGTGGGAGCCATCTCAGAGGCCATGACCTCTAGGTCAGGAGTTCATCGCTCTCCAATGTTTATAAACACCAAGGGTCTTTATGAACTGATCTGTAAGGTAATGCATCATGTTCAGATCTTCTATCCATTGGATTTAGTCTGTAGACCTGATTGGTGTCAGTCTTTGAATATTCTCTCACGTTAGATATCAGGTTCCTCATTGGAGAGAGAACTTCAGACTCAAGGGCAGGTATGAAGATGACTCATGACAGCCTGAGAAGTAGGCTATTCTGTGAAACGTCAGTACTTGTTTGATCTTTGTTTGTTAACTACGTAATGTATGGATGTATGTCAAAAACTCAATAGTGACATAAAACGTGTGTGTGTCTATTCTTGTGCATGGCGTGCGCTCGTGCGTAAGCATATGTGTGTAAGTGAGAGAGAGACTATGTGCTTGTATCAGTATGTGCCCAGGAGGAGGGGGGAGGGGCACTCAGAGGACCCCTGCTGTGCTGGTTTCTACGGTGACCTGAGAAAGGCTGTAA
The DNA here is from genome assembly GCF_020615455.1 of Coregonus clupeaformis. Taxonomy (NCBI): domain Eukaryota; kingdom Metazoa; phylum Chordata; class Actinopteri; order Salmoniformes; family Salmonidae; genus Coregonus; species Coregonus clupeaformis. Next base: position 22,753,393 of record NC_059192.1, read on the forward strand.
CCAGGTCCGGCTCTTTCTCAGGCCTGATCAGCGTATAACCACAAAGGAGGACATGTGTTCAGCCCCCTGCCTCCCGCCCCCTCCCACTCAATCCGACCAGCGTGGCCGGACACAGGCAGCCAATAAAACCAGGGTTAGGAGGGTGTCTACACACACTGGGCTGTAGCGAAAAAGGTTCTGAACACGCCCAACTCCACCCTCCCCTTTCTTTCATTACTTCTGTCTTAGACCGTCTTTCTGTCTTTGTTTATTTCATTCGCTCCCATTTTCTCTCCTTCCTCTGTCTCTTTCTTTCAGACTCCTAACTCTGTAAGCTCCTGACACAATGGGGTTTCCAGAAATTACTCATTTTGCCGTGGCAGTTCAGCCAATTCTCAATGCCCGTCTCCCCCTGTCATATTTGGGGTCCTGTGTCTTGCCCTGTTATGATAATGAAATGTGCTCCGTCACAATAATAATGGTGTGTGTTTGTGTGTGTTGCTTGTGTGCGTGTGCATGCACCTATGCCTCGAACATGTGTTTGACAGAGATACAATTCGATGTCTCTCAGGTTTATTGTTTCACTCCAGAACAATGCAACGATGTCTGCTTTGTGATGTGTCCCATCTGCAACCCATCATGTGTTGTGTGCTGTCATGAATGTCTGGCGCATGCTACCAGTAGGCCTCTCTGCATCCAGAGACTGCATCCTCATCCATCTGCTCTGGATCCCATCTCCCTAACGCTATAATGCTAACGTGTCCTGGAAATGGGAGCGTTTGGATAATATCGCCGCAGCCTTTGTCAGGGATTTTGTAAGCTGGGGACAAAGAGCGACAAGAACTCTTCCCCCAAACAAACCTTTTTCATTAGAGCAGCAAACACTTCATCCCTTAGCTATGCAGCAGGAGCCCCTGTTGGTGTGGAAGGCCGAGCCACTGTCACACAGGGAGGGAAGAGCCTTAAACCCTCGGTTGGCGGTCTTCAGCCGGACACTGAGCCCAAGCCTAATTAAAGGGCACTTAAGCCCCACAATGAGCCACCGTGCAGGTTTGGGGGTGGCAGGGGTCTCAGAGTGGAGGGGCAGTATTCATGACGCTCGTAAACAAGGGGGTCTGGGACCGAGAGAGAGAGAACAGAGAGAGAGAACAGAGACAGAGAGAACAGAGATGGAGAGAGAAGAGGGACTTTGGACCAGCGACTTTGTTCACACTCTTCAAGATGAAGAGTCAACAGCCAGCCCTCTTGCCATCCCCTCTAATAACCACCTTCTTCAGAGGGCCCTGCGAACACAATGCTTCTCCCACTCCCCTCCTCTTGCTCTCAATCACTGATGGGACAATGAGGGAGCCACTCCCCCCCCGCACCCGCTCCCAAGTCCTCCCACCCTCCCAAACAGACACTTATTTTATTGAAATTCTTTGGTGTTCTAATCCCCAGCTTCCTCCAGGGCCAATAATGGACTCCCTACGACATACTTTTCCAGCACCGATAGCTATCATTCTCCCAGCCCATGTCACATGTCTTCTCCTCCTCCAATGACAGCACTATATGCCTTCCCAGTCAGTGAAAATAAGCTATAGCTAGCACTGTAGCATTTGTTAGTAAAATGAAATGTAATCTTAAATCAATACAAATGTGCTGCTGAATTCAAAGGTTGATGGGAAGTCAGAGAAATCGTGTTGAAAGTTATAGTTTTTTTACTTCAATAACAGTGTCATGTTGTATTTCAAGGTGATGCTACATCTCAGAGCCAATAGCAAATGTGTCCTTCCATCATGTAGTGACCAACCTTAGTTTTGCTTTAACAAAAAATGTAGATACAGTTGAAGTCGGAAGTTTACATACACTTAGGTTGGAGTCATTAAAACTCGTTTTTCAACCACTCCACAAATTTCTTGTTAACAAACTATAGTTTTGGCAAGTCGGTTAGGACATCTACTTTGTGCATGACACAAGTAATTTTTCCAACAATTGTTTACAGACAGATGATTTCACTTATAATTCACTGTATCACAATTCCAGTGGTCAGAAGTTTACATACACTAAGTTGACTGTGCCTTTAAACAGCTTGGAAAGTTCCAGAAAATTATGGTTTTAGAAGCTTCTGATAGGCTAATTGACATCATTTGAGTTCATTGGAGGTGTACCTGTGGATGTATTTCAAGGCCTACCATCAAACTTAGCCCTGACCTCAATCCTATAGAAAATCTGTGGCCAGAACTGAAAAAGTGTGCGCGAGCAAGGAGGCCTACAAACCTGACTCAGTTACACCAGCTCTGTCAGGAGGAATGGGCCAAAATTCACTCAATTTATTGTGGAAAGCTTGTGGGAAACGTTTGACCCAAGTTAAACAATGTAAAGGCAATGCTACCAAATACTAATTGAGTGTATGTAAACTTCTGACCCACTGGGAATGTGATGAAAGAAATAAAAGCTGAAATAAATAATTCTCTCTACTATTATTCTGACATTTCACATTCTTAAAATAAAGTGGTGATCCTAACTGACCTAAGACAGGGATTTTTTACTAGGATTAAATGTCAGGAATTGTGAAAAACTGAGTTTAAATGTATTTGGCTAAGGTGTATGTAAACTTCCGACTTCAACTGTATATGGCTAGTTTTACAATTCAAATAACAAGGTATTGATTTGAGTTGTATTTTGGCAGAGGGCAACAGAATACAGAGTTGGGCAGAGACATGGGGCTGTATAATGGACTGCATGAACAATGAGCATACTACCCAACGTCATGCATTTATGTTACATTATCATACGGTTTATGACGAATGTCCAACATACCTGTCCTGTCCACCTTCACATTTATCTTGACTACATGTTCAATTGGTTCTCATTGCAGGTGTACCATTCACTCCCAGTCAGAAGAATCCCAGAAGGGGGAAGCGACCAGTTGGAAATGTGAGGATGGTGACATCTACTGGTCACATGGGATTCTTAAGGGCACATGGGATTTCTCCTTAGATAGCCAATTTTGACTTTGCAGCTGGCCTATGTAGAAAATAGAAGGAAGGGAAGCGCTGCTAGGGTCCACAATAGCATGTATTTGTAGATAGAAGCTCTTTGGTAAAAGGGGTACATTTGTCATAAAAAGAAAGGAGAACCAAGGTGCTCTTCATATAATTAATTAAAATTATTCATTTTCATGGCATGTTCAATGGAACAAAGATTCGAAAACTCTGACACGTTTCGGCTGTATGGCCTACGTAAGGGAGCACAAAGATCGGATGATACTGTGCAACAGAGGCGCAACTTTAACTGGGGACATTCAGAAATTCAAATATCATTGGAATGTGATACAAAACGAAATGCACATCAAGGTCAGACGCATTAGAACCACTAGAAAAAAACAAAGTAGTTCTAGCCTTGAATAGAAGTGGGCAAAATGGTGTTTATGTTACAGAAACGAAGTCCCTCGAGAGTAAGAGAGACAATAATGCTAGAAGTGAATCTAAGCATGAAAGGTATCTAGTCTTTAAAAGCTGTTATTACAGGCACGAGTCCTATTAACATGTTACTTTGGAAAGCCTCGCTGGGAGAGCCTCGAGGGACCAGAGTGTATAGAAATGTAATCTGCTCCAGAACATATCTGAACAACTATTAAACGTGTGTTAGCGAAAGAGATGGAAAAGAAAAAAAGACCGCAATGACTTTGAAGCTTCCATTTGAACATCCACCAAGGTAGCCAGAGTTGTTATAGGCCAGAGATCACATTTACACACACGTCAGACTCGGTGTTTATCGTATTGTAGCTCTACAATAAAACATGAAAGATATCCACAGCGGGCTGAAAATCTAGGCCCATGCTTCAGTCTATACATTACATCATGCATTACATTATGGATTCCTTATGGCAGCAAGTTTAGAAATGTTTGATGACAAGAACGTTGTCACCTCTGAGAATTATTATGGGGTAATCAGTGGCTTTGACAGTGAATATGTGTATGTCTCTATGAGTGTTGATTGAACATCTGAAGATGGTCTCATTTGATTTGAATGGATTCGATTGTTTGATTGCTTGATTTTATTTCAGTGTCATACAAACATTTAGTGCCCAGCCCATAGGGCTAATAAGACACTATTCATCAAGTACTTGTGCAACAAAACAAAATTATAAGTCATAATCGTAGCATGTACAATTACCACATTGTCCCATTATAATGATAAGGTTGCTTTATACAAACAAACACACAATACCTTGCTCCTTCTCCCCCAGTCATTGAAAATAAATTGGCCAATATCGAATACGCCCTTTCTGAAAAGGAATTCTAGCTTGTTTTTGTGATGTTGCCAGAACACTTCAGGGTGAGCATAAAAAATGTACAAAAAATAACATGTCTCAACAATGTACTTAGCTTTGAAAACAATGACAAAAGTATAGTTATTATGATATGGCCATGACTTGATAGGAGTGTTCTGTGCTGTTATGGTTTTTCTCATTGTTTCCAATGCCAGCTGTGATCTCAGAGCATTGTTCTTTATTTGCATGTGACGGTAGATCTAAGTTTACATCTCTAACACACCACTCTGTAACACCCAGGGCTATGACCATGAGATAATACCTTGTCAGCTGGCCAAACCTGTTTAATGCCACTCAATTCTGGGGTACTCTTAGAAAACAGTGGGTATCACATAACCACCCAGTTAAATGGAACATAGCTGACCCCCTCAGCTTTAGGGAACGGCATTCCCTAAATTAGTGTTTGGACTTATCTGGGGATCTAGAACATGACACTCTTCATCTTCTTTGATTTGGGAATCTCAGGCATCAACCTCGTCAGTCATTCTCACTGCTTCTAGACTAGAGGAGCCTCCACTGTCCCACCACGTATAGGAGTCAAAGGCCTCCTTTTGTGCACAAATAATAAATTATGATTGAAATGACGTCAGAGTTCTCTAAAGAGCTAGACTATTTGTTTTGATCAAATGGTGCAATTAGCAAAAATATCTATTTTGTAATACTTTATTTTACCGTAGGCCTACATTTTCCATTAGTATTGATCTATCAATTTAATATCAATATGAAAAGGCAGTCACATGTAGGCTACATAGTATACACGATATATACAAAAGTATGTGGACACTCCTTCAAATTAGTGGATTCGGCAGGTGTATAAAATCAAGCACACCGCCATGCAATCTCCATAGACAAACATTGGCAGTAGAATAGCCTTACTGAAGAGCTCAGTGACTTTCAACGTGGCACTGTCATAGGATGCCATCTTTCCAACAAGTCAGTTTGTCTAATTTCTGCCCTGCTAGAGCTGCCCCGGTCGACTGTAAGTGCTGTTATTGTTTGGGTGACAATGCCCCCGTGCACAAAGCGAGGTCCATACAGAAATAGTTTGTTGAGGTTGGTGTGGAAGAACTTGACTGGCCTGCACAGAGCCCTGACCTCAACTCCATCGGAACACCTTTGGGATGAATTGGAACGCCGACTGCAAGCCAGGCCTAATCGCACAACATCAGTGCCCGATCTCACTAATGCTCTTGTGGCTGAATTGAAGCAAGTCCCCGTAGCAATTTTCCAACATCTAGTGGAAAGCCTTCCCAGAAGAGTGGAGGCTGTTATAGCAGCAAAGGGGGGAGCAAGTCCATATTAATGCCCATGATTTTGGAATGAGATGTTCAACGACCAGATGTCCACATACTTTTGGTCATGTAGTGTACTTGGTGACATACTAGGTAGGCCTACTTTTCTTACTTCAAAGAATTTAACTCAATTGGTAACTATCTTGGTAGCTTACCAAATTAAATGTATTTTATAAAGCCCTTTTTACATCAGCAGTTGTCACAAAATGCTATACAGATACCCAGTGTAAAACCCCAAAGAGATAGCAATGCAGATGCAGAAGCAAATGGTGCCTGTAGTGCTGTATTTCATTAATTCCTAAGAAACAAATAATATATTAATTGGTTATTACTGTGTAATGACCATTTACTATGTAATTTCTCAGTGAATACTTGATGATTTCTGTACAGTAAAAATCAAGTTCCACCATTCGTTTTGATATCAAAGGTTGACCTACTGATAATAGTAATTTGATGGTCTGTGTGATGTTATAATGCTTGAAATATAACACTTTTTTCCAAATATGCCTGTTCAGTAGCCATGAAAAGTGCCCTCTCCCTCCCGTTCCTGTGACGTTGCAGGGGGGCGTTTCCCCAACTTTTCAACGCATCTATTTGAATTGGTCAATTTTACCCATGTGATGTAAAGGCACCAATCAGTGCTAAGAGCGATAAAAAAACAAAAAACATCCAAATTCGGAGCTCTGAAAATGATGACGTTCTACATGAATTGCTGGCTGGGAGTGGAAGTGGAACTATTTAGCCTGAATGTCGGGCAATAAACTGAAGGATACATGAATAACATTGCATAAGAAAGCAATAAGAAGGTATTTGAATGAATGACTAATCGAAACGATATAGCAGTCTAACCTATTGATGCCAATTACCTAACCAGAGAAGGCGATAGTGAATAAGAGGAATACAGCGATATAACGGACTGAAGCCAAAAGTGCGATTGAAGCCATTTTCTCCTGTAAGTATTATCTTGTTTTATTTAGTCTACTTTGTTTACTTATTATTGATATTGGAATACAGTAGTCCTAGTGCATGATGCAATATATTAGATCATAATGTCGTATTTCAATTTGATAATGGAAAGTTCTGGAAGAACTGAAAGAATGTGAGTTGAATCAGCCTGCCCTACATGCTGGGTCATGTAATTCTCATAGCTATTTAATGACTATTTTTGTTACTTGAAAAGTATCCAATTTTGTGTACTGTGTGACCAAGACTAATCTACTTTCTGCTACATTTCAGCAAGACTCCCTCCCCAAAGTTACACACAGCCTAGTTCAGCACTACATTCCAACTAAATTTAGCCTATCTAGGGACCCCAGCCCCTCCCAATAGGGTCTAATAATGAACAGTATATGGATGGAATAGTCAAGCTGTAGCTTAGTCGTATTGCTTGCATTATTCATAATTGCTGGCATACCTAAGGAATTACACACACCCTTCTGTTCCCAACACTCAGCGTTGACCCCCAAGCAGAAGAGGAGCGTGGTAACGTGACATCATGAACGTGGGCACGGCACACAGCGAGGTGAACCCCAACACGCGGGTAATGAACAGCCGGGGCATCTGGCTCTCCTACCTGCTGGGCATCGGCCTGCTGCATGTCATCCTGCTCAGCATCCCCTTTGCCAGCGTGCCCGTGGTCTGGACCCTCACCAACCTCATACACAACCTGGTGGGTAGTGCGCACCTTAGTAGGCTATGCCTAGGGGCACCAGTGCATCTCACTCACCCACTGTATAACATAAGTGCTGTAGGTGGATGGTCCAGTCACTGTTATTGCACACAATGGTAGTCTCCATAAGCAAACTACTCTGCAGTCTGCACTGTCATTAGGAATGGGCTGAGTGAAAGTGAATCAAATCAATAGTCCATGGGGCAGTCTTGAGCATTTGCCCCAGTTTGTGGCATTTTCATTGCTATAAAATTCACAGAACAGATCAGTTTCCACATCCTTTTTCAAAATGAATCGTTTTGCGGTTCTAGGCTACTGAACATTTCACAGTATCACTTTTGCCCATACTGTTTTTATATATACCAGCTAAAGCTTTCCTGACCGACTATTCTGTGCTGTGTGTGTTGCAGTGCATGTACCTGTTGTTACACTTGGTGAAAGGAACCCCGTTTGAGACTCCGGACCAGAGCAAGGCTCGCTTCTACACATACTGGGAGCAGATGGACTATGGTGTCCAGTTCACTGCCTCACGCAAGTTCCTCACCATCACCCCCATCGTCCTGTAAGGACCTTTACACTACCTTATGCTTTATAGACAATTTATAAAATATTAGTCTATTTACCTCTTATAATCCTTTATAAAGTATCATTTAATGCAACGGGTTACATTGGTATTTTAGTAGTAATAGGACTGTGGGCCTCCCGAGTGGCGCAGCGGTCTAAGGCACTGCATCGCAGTGCTAGAGGCTTCACTACAGTTCGATCCCAGGCTGTGTCGCAGCCGGCCGCGACCTGAAGACCCATGAGGCGGCGCACAATTGGCCCAGCGTCGTCCGGGTTAGGAGAGGGTTTGGCCGGCAGGGATGTCCTTGTCCCATCGCGCTCTAGCGACTCCTTGTGGCGGGCCGGGAGCATGCACGCTGACTTCGGTCGCCAGTTGTACAGTGTTTCCTCCGACACATTGGTGCGGCTGGCTTCCGGGTTAAGCGAGCAGTGTGTCAAGAAACAGTGCGGCTTGGCAGGGTCGTGTTTCGGAGGACGCATGGCTCTCGACCTTCGCCTCTCCCGAGTCTGTAGGGGAGTTGCAGTGATGGTACAAGACTGTAACTACCAATTGGATATCACGAAATTGGGGAGAAAAAGGGGTAAAAAGTACACAAAAAATAAATAAATAAAAGTAATAGGACTGTGACGTGAAGCATTAGCCTATTTTTTAAGTACTGTTTGTTTCCCCACTGTCCTTGTTAATGACTTCAGCAGCCTCATCCAGCCAGTCTGTGGGCAGTGGGGAGTATGGGCTGCAGTGGTGCCTGCTGTCAGCGGAAGGCTCTATTTAAAGACACTGCTGACAGATGCTTTGTCACTAATGCTTAGTCAATGAACCATGATGGATCTATTTGCAGATACGTCCTCTTCTGAATTTTTTGGGAGGATAAATTACATTTTTATTTTAGTCCTTGTCACTTTGATCTTCAAAAGTCCTCCACAACAGTTGACATGTTCACATGTGGCATTGTGAATTGGAAAGACATGTAACTGTCGACCAAAAAAACAGATACCTGTTCAGGGAGACCTTCACCCAGCTACAGTCTTTCTTTGACCTACCCTTTCTTTCTCTCCCTCATACATTCTCCCTCTCCCCATAGCTACATCCTCACCAGCTTCTACACCAAGTATGACCGGGCCCACTTTGTGTTCAATACGGTCTCCCTGATGACAGTGCTCATTCCCAAACTCCCCCAGCTTCACGGAGTCCGGATCTTTGGAATTAACAAGTACTGATGGGGCGGAAGAGGACACCGCCATTCCTCCATCTCCCTGTGGACTGTGAACACAGAGTATCAGGCCCCTCCGCATTGGCCCCCGGCCCATAAGGATCCATGGCCGCTCTCTGGCTCCCAGTGCTATTGAGCACTCAGCTAAATGAAACCTATGGGCGATACTCAACACAGAATTGACTTAAAGAGCTCGGCTGGGTCCAAGCTCCTATGTGGTCCTATTGAAGCTGTGTTGTGGTGTTTATTTGTGGTTCCCTTTATGTCAGTTTTATTTAATTCACAGAGAACACTGCAAGTTAAGCCTTGGAGGACATACAGTAGTATGAGATGTATCGAGATTGAGTTACAATGTGGAGAGGAGAAACCTCTGAGCAGTTTGCTCCTGAGAAAAGTGAGACTCAGACATTTTGTAACCAGGGAGACACTTTAGCATCTTGTCCTCACAAGGCTCATCCTCTCTGTCTCTCGAAAGGACAGACTGCTAGAGAAAGGGTTAGCTAGGGAGTTGCTCTGACTGTCGCAGTGGTCAGACGGGAGGGACCGCAGGGTTTATATTTAGCCCCCCTGACCACTAACAGTCTAAGTTAGGAAAGTTTAAGGAACACTTATTTTATCTGATCATTCCATATTTGGATTGCCTTGTTCGGATTTGAACAAGAGTAGGACATAAAAGACTGTAGAAACATCAGGAAGTCAGCTCCAAGTGATTTCAATTTAAGAAATCTGTTCCCAAGTATTCCCACACGTAATAGAGAGACACATGATCATATATATACAAATGTAAACAAGGTTTGAAATGATTATGTTTTAGTCAAACATTATATCTGTTTGGGCTTCTTGCGGTCAATTTGCAGTCTACAAATTATTTGTAATTGTGTTCCGGGCTCCCGACCATCCGCTCAAGAACAAATTGGCCGGGAGTTTGCCACATACCATGTATTTCCGTACTTCGAGCAGAGTCATCATGTCAACATGTCAACAACAACAACAAGTGTTTTTAAAAAGGGGAAACTGAAACTGAGAACTACTCAGCACAACGTGTTGTATTTAGAACTCATACTCACAATTTACTCTGAGTGAAGAGAGGTTGTGATAATTGAGATGAATGTTCGTTTGAAATGATTTTCCAGTGTCTTTCACACAGCTTTAGATAACCCAGTCAGTATTTGTGGCTATGAAAGGGAGAAAATAACTTAGTGTAACATTTTCATATCCACAAAATGCACTATAATCGAATATGAATGGCTTCAGTGGATTTTACTCAGTGCAGAGAAGATTAATTAATTACACTCATGATTGACAGGGTTTCAATTTACAACCATTGTAGAGATACTGCATATTGTTTTCTATTGGAAGTAAAAACCAAAGTATGTGAGTGGTATAGAGTATGTACGCCTTCCTAGTTTGTTAGCACAGTAAGTAGCAATGAACATGAGTGTTTTTCAATGTGTGTGAGGTCTGTTGTACAGTAGCAATGTGAAGTTTATGTGTGATCTGACTGGTACAGATCACAGGACTTTATTCATTTGATTGTGTAACAACATTACAGTTTTATGAAATTGTAGGTACTCGCTTGATAGTGGTTAGGAAAAATATTGCTTAGGGTTTTTTTGGCACTTAAGTTCAGAAGGAGGATGGACTATTGTAAATACATTTTACAAAGTAAAACCTATAACGATGAGGGTTAAAGGTTTTGTGTTTTTGTTTTGTCAAGAGTAGGCCTACGTGGAAAAACGTATTTTTCTACGGTTACTACGGGCAAGCAAACAGTTTTTTCTTAGTGAATTAGTGAAAACCTGTACATGATAGGCACTATTTAGTTCAACCACACAGAATAATATGCTTGTATTTGGTTTCAGTGAATGAGGGTCGTTTCAGTTGGTGTACCAATATTATTCAAATACATAAAGTATACCTGAATACAGTTGGGAAATTCCTGAGAAATGTACAGTAGCAAGCGATATTAACATAACTTATGTTGGCGTTACACCTTTATCAGTATTTTTTCATTGTGTATAAAAACCTATCCAGGCCTTGAGGTCCTCCTATCTTCAGAAGAACTCTGCTCACGTTTAAAGTTGAGCAGAAAAAATCCATTATGAAATTGGTAATTTTCTAAATGGTAATTTTAAGTAGTGTTTAGCTGAAAACATGCTAGCTTATGCATAGACAAATCTATTTGTTACATATGATAATAGTATAATGTTTAGGTTGGTTAAACAACAAAACAGTTGTGCCACAGAAATGCGTTGGCTAAGTTGCTGAGACATGGACGTTGCCAATTGGTTTAGAATCTAGACCTTGTCCGTATTAGCTAAGCCTTAATTATTAATAGCATACTATTTATATTAGTGTTGATTTTGAACACTTAGGCCTGTGCTGTCTTTCAACCCCTACTTGGAACAAAACTAGTCACACAACTCTAGATAGTAATCCATGGGTATTGCAACCCGAATCCAATTAGTGTTGTTTGGAACGTTAGAACCCAAAGCCAGCAGCTTGTTAAACATTGATTGAGGGGAGGGTAATAGTGATAGTGGTGAAAGTGAGTATTCAGGTGTCACTTAACCAGCCTTGCTAGCCACAGACTGGCACTAAACCTACAGCTGACAGATGTAACCTTACAGAAAAACCACATGATTTCACATTTCATGTGAAAACGTGTTTTTGGACCACTTAACATGTTTTCACACGTGTAGTTTCATGTAATCACATGTTGCTTTACATGTTGTCACATTATCACATTAACTTCACATAAGATCACATGAAAACGTGTTTTTTGAACACTTCGTGTGTTCACGTGTGAAATTCATGTGGTATGGGGTAGGCCTTTATTGTTCCAGAAGTAAGTGTCTCCCTTCATACAGTACAATCCATTTCAGTAGACTAAAGCGGTTGGCTAATCTATTAATATGTACGACAGTGACTTGTGTCCTGTTCATAGCATAATGTTTTCTATTTACAAATGCATTGTATAGCATTGTGAATTATAGCTGATGTTGTTGAATTAGATATATATTTTCCAGGTTGAGATGCTACAGTTGTCACCTAAGGTGTTTTATGATCTAATTATACATTTCCAAAATGTTTGTCTTTGTATGACCTTTTTCTCAATATTTTTAGATATAGTAGTGATAATCTACAATGACACATAGGAAAAGTAAGAGATGGATATGCACTTTACGTAGTTAAAGTAGATTTATTTTCTCTCTGGCAGCGAATATACAATAGTTTATTAATAATAGATTTGCGTTAGTACTTTGAACTCGTTAGATTTGTATAATATTAAGGAAATTCTGTTTATTCAGAATCCACTAAACAAAAATATGAATGCAACATGCAACAATTTAAAAGATTTTACTGAGTTACAGTTCATATAAGGAAATCAGTTAATTGAAATAAATGAATTAGACCCTAATCTATGGATTTCAAATGACTGGGCAGCCATGGGTGGGCGCCATGGGTTGGGTGGGCGCCATGGGTTGGGTGGGCCCACCCACTGACGTCTCTCTTCCAGACAAGCTAAACACCTTCTTCGCCCGCTTTGAGGATAACACAGTGACTGAGTTTATCATGAAGTGTATAGGTGATGTTGTGCCCACTGTGACTATTAAAACCTACCCTAACCAGAAACCACTGTACTCATATCCTTCCATACCCTTGTCTGTACATAATGCCCTGAATCTATTCTACAACGCCCGGAAATCTGCCCCTTTTTTTCTCTGTACCCAACGCACTAGAAGACCAGTTCTTAAAGCCTTTAGCCGTATCCTTATTCTACTCCTCCTCTGTTCCTCTGGTGATGTAGAGGTTAACCCAGGCCCTGTTGCCCCAAGTATCACTCCTACTCCCCAGGCGTTATCATTTGTTGACTTCTGTAACCGTAAAAGCCTTGGTTTCTTGCACGTTAACATCAGAAGCCTCCTCCCTAAGTTTGAGTTATTCACTGTGTTAGCACACTCCGCCAACCCTGATGTTCTAGCAGTGTCTGAATCCTGGCTTAGGAAGGCCACCAAAAATTCAGAAATGTCCATCCCCAATCGATAGAACTGCCAAAGGGGGTGGGGTTGCAATCTACTGAAGAGAGAGCCTGCAGAGCTCTATCATACTATCCAGGTCTGTGCCCAAACAGTTTGAGCTTCTACTTCTAAAAATCCACCTTTCCAGAAATAAGTCTCTCACTGTTGCCACTTGCTACAGACCCCCCTCAGCCCCGAGCTGTGCCCTGGACACCATATGTGAACTGATTGCCCCCCATCTATCCTCAGAGTTTGTACTGCTTGGTGACCTAAACTGGGATATGCTTAACACCCCGGCCAACCTACAATCTAAACTAGATGCCCTCAATCTCACACAAATGATCAACGAACCTACCAGGTACAACCCTAAATCTGTAAACATGGGCACCCTCATAGATATCATCCTGACAAATGTACCCTCTAAATACACCTCCGCTGTCTTCAACCAGGATCTCAGCGATCACTGCCTTATTGCCTGCATCCATAATGGGTCCGCAGTCAAATAACCACCCCTCATCACTGTCAAACGCTCCCTAAAACACTTTAGTGAGCAGGCCTTTCTAATTGACCTGGCCCGGGTATCCTGGATGGATATTGACCTCATTCCGTCAGTAGAGGATGCCTAGTTGTTCTTTAAAAGTGCTTTCCTCTCAATCTTAAATAAGCATGCCCCATTCAAAAAATTCAGAACTAAGAACAGATATAGCCCCTGGTTCTCCTCAGACTTGACTGCCCTTTACCCTTTTTGTGCGTATGGAACAATTCTTGGATCTTTTATTTCAGCTCATGAAACATGGGACCAACACTTTACATGTTGCGTTTATATTTTTGTTCAGTATAGTATCTGAATGTTTTCAGAACAGGTTTGTCTAGGCTTGTGTCTTTAACAAGATTACTTGATAGTTTTGTTAAACTATGACACAACATTTTTTTTTGTTTAATTTTATTTCACCTTTATTTAACCAGGTAAGCCAGTTGAGAACAAGTTCTCATTTACAATTGCGACCTGGCCAAGATAAAGCAAAGCAGTGCGATAAAAACAACAACACATAGTTACATATGGGGTAAACAAAACATAAAGTCAAAAATACAACAGAAAATATATATACAGTGTGTGCGAATGTAGTAAATTATGGAGGTAAGGCAATAAATAGGCCATAGTGCAAAATAGTTAAAATTTCGTATTAACACTGGAATGATAGATGTGCAAAAGATGATGTGCAAATAGAGATACTGGGGTGCAAATTAGCAAAATAAATAACAATATGGGGATGAGGTACATCAAAAAGAAAGGAGGACCAAGGCACTCTTCATATAATTAAATAAAATGCCTTTATTAGTATGGCATGTTCAATAGAAACAAGATTGTGCTCAATTGCCCTCAGCTATGTTTAGACTGTTGTTGTTCATGTTTTGCTGGTTTCTAGTGTACTATGGAATATATTGCTTTCTTATTTTTGACTCTTTTCCCAGTCATATTTAAGGTTAGAACTACCTTTCTAAGTGTTCTGATACTTCTAACTTGGAGTTGTATTTGTATGATAACATAGTTACAGTATTTCACTTTTTAATGTGTATAGTATTGCTTACTAGGTGTGTCCAATGAACTTTGTAACCACTCCCTCTTCAAATTAGGGCTAATTGGAAAAGCTGTTCAAAAGAGGACATTGTATTATTTCTTTGTACTCCCTGACAGCCGAAACGTGCCAGATGTAAAAAAAAAAATCTTGTTTCTATTGAACATGCCATACTAATAATGGCATTTAAATTATTTATATGAAGAGTGCCTTGGTCCTCCTTTCTTTTTGATGACCAATTCACCCCTTTGACCAAAGAGCACCTTCTGTCTACTAACATGTACTATTGTGTACCTTAGTAGCGCTTCCCTTCCTCCTCTTTCTACATGGGGATGAGGTAGTTGGATGGGCTAATTACAGATGGGCTGTGTACAGGTGCAGTGATCGGTAAGCTGCTCTGACAACTGACGCCTAAAGTTAGTGAGGGAGATAAGAGTCTCCAGCATCAGAGATTTTTGCAGTTCGTTCCAGTCATTGGCAGCAGAGAACTGGAAGGAATGGCGGCCAAAGGAGGTGTTGGCTTTGGGGATGACCAGTGAGATATACCTGCTGGAGCGCAGACTACGGGTGGGTATTGCTATGGTGACCAGTGAGCTAAGATAAGACAGGGATTTGCCTAGCAGTGATTTATAGATGACCTGGAGCCAGTGGGTTTGGCGACTAATATGTAGTGAGGGCCAGCCAACAAGAGCGTACAGGTCACAATGGTGGGTAGTATATGGGGCTTTGGTGACAAAACGGATGGCACTGTGATAGACTACATCCAATTTGCTGAGTAGAGTGTTGGACGCTATTTTGTAAATGACATCGCTGAAGTCAAGGATCGGTAGGATCGTCAGTTTTATGAGGGCATGTTTGGCAGCATGAGTGAAGGAGGCTTTGTTGCGAAATAGGAAGCTGATTCTAGATCTAACTTTTGATTGGAGATGCTTGATGTGAGTCTAGAAGGAGAGTTTACAGTCTAACCAGACACCTAGGTATTTGTAGTTGTCCACATACTCTAGGTCAGACCCGCCGAGAGTAGTGACTCTAGTCGGGTGGCCGGGTGCAAGCAGCGTTCGGTTGAAGAGCATGCATTTAGTTTTACATAAACATTATATATTAATGTAATCAAATTGTTTTGTAATTGTTTGTAGGCTACCTCTCATAACATGCTTTTAAAAGTTTTATTACCTCAGTAAACCAACCAACACTTGATGGCAGCAAAGCTGTACTGAGGGGAAAAACTTTAGTAAAGTACACTAGTAGAATACTTTGACATGGATACTGGCCAGCACTGATCATACAATAACACATCAGTCTGGGCAAGTTGAGCTCTAACTATGAACACTAACCAAGGTCAGCCCAATATGTTGCTGAATCTGAGTTAGGATAGTACAGGAATCCATAGGTGTGAAGCCACACTCTGTAAGGTGTGCATGTCTGTGACTTTAAATTTGTTATTCAATGTTTATGATAATATCCAGACAGTCCACATACCCCAGAAGCCATTTTAACCTCTCCATTTCCATCATACAATACTAGATTGTTGTTATTGTTATATAGAATATGCCACGTGTTGTTGGCCTCATGCTCTCCAGTGATGTTCTCTCATTAAAAACACTTCTCTCCAGCAGAGGGCAGCAAATGCCTGTCACTGATCCTAATCTGAACTGACATTTTCCTCCTATAAATAGGAATCGCCTCAAGGTTTTTTTTTTTTTTTTTGTGAGGACTTCTCAGCTCACCCTAACCTTGACTCTTTAATTCAAATTGCATTTAAAGATTTCTATTAAGATTCTTGCTTGCTTTGTGCGTAAATAGTGTTTGGTTGGTGGCTTCTATGATCTTTTAGCTCAAAATTCGAAAAGTATAGATTGCAAATGTTTGCCCTAAAATAGCCCCAATTCCTCCCTAATTTCACCCAGACTCACTGTTCATCATTATGGACTACACTCCCACATGTCTAAATAGCTTGTTAATTTTCCCTATCTGAGAGCAGTGACCTTATGTTCCCCCGGCCCTCCCTATAGTAAGCCCTTCCCATAAATATTATCGAACATATTCTGTACAAGATCAGTCAGTGTCAGCACCTTCGTCTGCACTGTTTGGTGATACTCAATGGTTTCCTGTGTCATTTTCACCTAGTGTATGGTGTAAACCTTGCAAGTATTTCACAATGGAAAATGTGTATTGTACTTAGATAAAATGTTGTCTTGCTGGCAAGTATAGGAGGGTGACAAGGCCAAACTGGTTTGTAAACACATAAGACTCCAACGTTTACCAAGAGCAGCAACATCCAATATGAATACACATTTAATAAAGGAACACCTGATCCCCAAAAAGTGAAACACATGGGATGTTAGTTACCTACTTATTCCAAGTTGTGCCTTTGAAATATACATGTGCTGTGTTGTTGGATTCCCTTTGCGTGTACCAGGGCTTTTTGAGTATGTGACAGTGACAGCACGCGTGGGGGATTAGATAAGTTTGCAAACACATAAAATCATTTAGTAATGGAACTGTTGTGCCCATGTACTCCCCCTTCTACCCACTGACGCTCACACAAAGTGACCTGAACGAGTGCGGCAGTGCTGAATATCTCATGTGTTCCTGGTGGGAGTGCCCTGGGAGTACGGGGAAAAGGGGAATCATTTTACAGTACGGATGAGTTTAGCTATAAATAGCAGAGTTCCAGAATATAGTTCAATTAAATATGAGCTTTGGATCCCATATGGATCTGTGAACCAAGAACTGAGTGAATTGAGAAACCCAAGGACAGTTCAGAGGACAGAGCACTAAAAAATGTGTTCAGCTGTTATTGGAAAGCGCTTGGGAGGAGGGAAGAGAGTGAAGAGTTGGATGCTGTCTCAAGCTCAGGGGGTAGCTGCTATGTAATGGGTGTACTGTCAAACAGAGTTATGTGTCATATGTCTCACATCCTTATTAAAGGAATAATCCACAAAAAAACTATTTTGGTATTTTTTAAATTAGTCCACTGTTGATACAGTCCCAAAAATGTTTTGCATGTCAGCAATACAGTTTTCAAGATATAGGACTTTCAAAAAGCAAATTGTAACTTGCCACATCATCATGATGATGCAAAACACATCATCATGATGATGTGGCATGTTAAAAAGATAATTTTAGAGTTCAGGAAGAATTTCCCAATATTTTCTCAATGCGCTACAGTATGGTAGCTATTGGGAAAGTATAGTCCAAAGGGAAAGGGCCAGATGCAGTTCTATCTTTGCACTGAGCCAAGAGTCAAATGTCAAGAGCCAACGTCAAAACTCTAATCCCTTTTTGCTGATACAACAAAGAAACTTATATTCCCAAAGATGTTCTTAAATATTTATATTTTATTTGATATATAACCCTTATACATGTTGTTTATACATTTCACATTATTGTCAATAAACATATTTTGAAAGCCAGACATAATCGCGTCTGTTACTTATTCATCATGGCTGACTTTGCACAACTTGTGTGACTCAAGACTCAAAAGCACTTAGTATTATTTTCTTACATAAGACGTTGTGTGGCGATACGAGCAAGCCAACTGATACAGTCTTACAAAGATCTATCTTTATAAATCATGAATATTCATATACTGTTTTACATTATTAACATATTGGGTGCAGTTAGCCTCCACATTAAATCAGATCATGAGTAATGAGATTTAAGATTATTATATTATTATATGACGTTACAGCTGAAAAAGCAATGCATTTTGGAAAGGAGGGAGAGAGAAAGGGGGGTTGGGGGATAATTAAAACGCAAATAAAACACTTATCAGCACTAAAAAGCTAATTAGCCATCCATTCAAAATGATTAAGCATCTCCGAGGGTATTAAGTGTTTAAAAATCAGGCTTCCATGGAGCATTTTACTAGTTAGTCATTATAATGATGAATAGGCTATTGAGCATTTTTTGTATTTGCACTAATCAAGTTATAGTGCATTCTTTCAAGTTGGTCCCAAGTGGTTGAGTAATCAATGGCCTTTTAGGCTTACTGACCTTCCATTGTGGGGAGACTGCATTGGTCCTACTGACCTTCCATTGTGGGGAGACTGCATTGGTCCTACTGACCTTCCATTGTGGGAAGACTGCATTGGTCCTACTGACCTTCCATTGTGGGGAGACTGCATTGGGCCTACTGACCTTCAATTGTGGGGAGACTGCATTTGTCCTACTGACCTTCCATTGTGGGGAAAGTGCCAATGTCCTAAGACCCATTGTTGCTCTCATTCATGCTCCTCTTATACTCTCTCACCTGCTTCCTCACTCTCATCACCTGCTAGATGATACAAACCGTCCCACACTCTAATCACATCCTTGACTTCCTCCAATGCTTTTAGATCGCTAATGCTAAAAACATCATGGAAGATCAGAGGGTTTCCAAACATGCGTGTTAGCGTATGCTACCTATGGATTTTACATTGGCTTCACTAGTTAGCTAGCCACACACATATGTTAGCGCGTTAGCTTGACCTCTGTTTCTCTTAAATCTTGGCAGTAGTCCAGGAGAGCTCTGGGGGGATCCACACACCCCCTACAGAGTTGATCAGATCAGAGAATATCCCCTTGAGCGGATGAGACGAGACACATTGCCTATACAGGGGTCAATTCCAACACCGTATTATCTGTGGTGCACAAAGTCCTATTGCGCTCATTGATTTACTATAGGGCCAAGTAAAGGTCTCACACAGTGACAGTATAATGTTTGTTTACTGTTAGCCATGTCAAGAGGCATTTGCACCGGCATTAATGTTGATCTTTATTGCAGTTAAAGGGTGCTCTGACATGAAAGAGACATGTTAACCTCCACTCCTGTCAGCCATTGATGCATAGCTCTTCATATTATGATAATGAATGGTAATTCGTTTTTGTGGTTAATACTGCATGAATGGTGTGCTTTTTATTTCATGTGTGTGTAAAATATTACTGTTCTCAGATTTTTTATTAATAGATTTTAGATGTGTATTAAAATGTGTCCATTGTTTAGCTGGAATGGAATGTTCATGTCCTGTGATATGTGGTTGTCTCACCAAGCTATCTTAAGATGAATGCACTAACTGTAAGTCACTCTGGATAAGAGCATCTGCTAAATTACTAAAATGTCAAATGTAAATGTTTTACATACAGATCTCATATTACTGTAATGAATTATCATATATACAGTGGGGGAAAAAAGTATTTAGTCAGCCACCAATTGTGCAAGTTCTCCCACTTAAAAAGATGAGAGAGGCCTGTAATTTTCATCATAGGTACACGTCAACTATGACAGACAAATTGAGGAACAAAATTCCAGAAAATCACATTGTAGGATTTTTTATGAATTTATTTGCAAATTATGGTGGAAAATAAGTATTTGGTCACCTACAAACAAGCAAGATTTCTGGCTCTCACAGACCTGTAACTTCTTCTTTAAGAGGCTCCTCTGTCCTCCACTCGTTACCTGTATTAATGGCACCTGTTTGAACTTGTTATCAGTATAAAAGACACCTGTCCACAACCTCAAACAGTCACACTCCAAACTCCACTATGGCCATGACCAAAGAGCTGTCAAAGGACACCAGAAATTTTTTTGTAGACCTGCACCAGGCTGGGAAGACTGAATCTGCAATAGGTAAGCAGCTAGGTTTGAATAAATCAACTGTGGGAGCAATTATTAGGAAATGGAAGACATACAAGACCACTGATAATCTCCCTCGATCTGGGGCTCCACGCAAGATCTCACCCCGTGGGGTCAAAATGATCACAAGAACGGTGAGCCAGAACCACACGGGGGGACCTAGTGAATGACCTGCAGAGAGCTGGGACCAAAGTAACAAAGCCTACCATCAGTAACACACTACGCCGCCAGGGACTCAAATCCTGCAGTGCCAGACGTGTCCCCCTGCTTAAGCCAGTACATGTCCAGGCCCGTCTGAAGTTTGCTAGAGTGCATTTGGATGATCCAGGATTTGGAGAATGTCATATGGTCAGATGAAACCAAATTAGAACTTTTTGGTAAAAACTCAACTCGTCGTTTTTGGAGGACAAAGAATGCTGAGTTGCATCCAAAGAACACCATACCTACTGTGAAGCATGGGGGTGGAAACATCATGCTTTGGGGCTGTTTTTCTGCAAAGGGACCAGGACGACTGATCCGTGTAAAGGAAAGAATGAATGGGGCCATGTATTGTGAGATTTTGAGTGAAAACCTCCTTCCATCAGCAAGGGCTTTGAAGATGAAACGTGGCTGGGTCTTTCAGCATGACAATGATCCCAAACACACCGCCCGGGCAACGAAGGAGTGGCTTCGTAAGAACCATTTCAAGGTCCTGGAGTGGCCTAGCCAGTCTCCAGATCTCAACCCCATAGAAAATCTTTGGAGGGAGTTGAAAGTCTGGGTTGCCCAGCGACAGCCCCAAAACATCACTGCTCTAGAGGAGATCTGCATGGAGGAATGGGCCAAAATACCAGCAACAGTGTGTGAAAACCTTGTGAAGACTTACAGAAATCGTTTGACCTGTGTCATTGCCAACAAAGGGTATATAACAAAGTATTGAGAAACTTTTGTTATTGACCAAATACTTATTTTCCACCATAATTTGCAAATAAATTCATTAAAAATCCTACAATGTGATTTTCTGGAATTTTTTTCCACATTTTGTCTGTCATAGTTGACGTGTACCTATGATGAAAATTACAGGCCTCGCTCATCTTTTTAAGTGGGAGAACTTGCACAATTGGTGGCTGACTAAATACTTTTTTCCCCCACTGTATATATATAACAATAATTTAAATATTGATGTCACAAATGTATAAAGATATCCCACCTGAAGCCTGAGTTGAACTGCAGTAGATACAAATGTAATGCACATTTTCAAATACATTTCAATGTTTCTTTACCCCCACATATTTCAAATGCTACCAATTACATTTAGCCAAATGTGAAAGTTTCAGTTATGGAATAGCATCACAAAGTCAGAATTCATTCAGCCCTCTGTTGGCCTACAGAATACTGGAGATGCCTGGCTAAGTTTAATTTAACTGCACAGCCTGCACGTTAACAGCTACGTGACCAATCCCCATATGTGTTCATATAGCCTCCACTCCATGTCCCCTTCACAGTTCAACTCCCCCACAAATCATTGACTCAATAATTCATAAAGGGATAGCATGTAAATGATGAGCAATGTAAGTCACCCTGGATGAATCCTTGTATAGTTAGATGAATAATGTAGAGGAGCGGAGGCCTGCCCTTCCCCTGACCCAGCTAGCTCTCCAAATCTCAGCGCTAACTGAAATTATTCAGTGTGTTCTCTCTCTGTCGGCACAGCCGAGTGCCTGGCAGATTCATGAAGAGCGCCAAGGTCTACTACTTCTCTCCATCTCCCCATTACTGCGCTATGGCACTTTGTTGGAAAGTAATAGCTGCCTGGCTGGAAAATGTAGTGCTGACAGTACTCTGTGAAAAGGGGGGACGAGAGCGATGTATACTGTCGTGTTGTTGTTCTTCTTCTTTTGTGGTGTTCAGCCTGACTCTGACAGGGTACTCTGCTCTTTGCTTCCCCCACTAATCTTCACTAAAGATGGAAAAGGCTATCAGAGGTGGGACGTTTTAGCTATATACAGATGTAGGACCTTAATTTGATCACTTTTTTGTTGCTGAGAATTTTCGTTCAATGCAGGAAATGCAAACTTGTAGTGTATTTGAGTTTTAAAAAGGCTGATTTTCCATAAAATGTATCAACCCCTACAAAAATGTCCATAAATTATAATCCACATAATAATTCACATGTCCTGTTGCTGTAGGATTATTTCTCTATGGTTTTGCAGCTGACTATGTTCCACAGTCCATACTAGATCAATAGCTCCCAGAAAGTGACAGAGAGCGAATTGGAAGTGAAAAGTATTGGTCCGGGCCTTGTAAAACAATCCGGTCTACACAGTAGTACGCTATCCATTGCACCACAGATGCTGTTAATTTAGCAGTGTGGTGACATCATAAGAACTTGCTGGGAAAGATTAGTATGTCAACTGTTATGGTTCACACACACGCGCACACACACACACACACACACACACACACACACACACACACATTATATTCTCTCATGGGTCACGTTCAGCTGGCTACTTCACTTCAGCATTTTCTCTCTCATCCTAAGCGCCTGTTTTACTGTGTTAAATCAGACTGTCCAGACCAGTCACTGTGGTCTAATGCAGTTTGACTGATAAGCCCATGAAATTACACTGAACAACCACAGACCACGTGTAACCACGCCAGCCCAGGACCTCCACATCAGACTTCTTCACCAGCGGGATCGTCTGAGACCAGCCACCTGGACAGCTGATGAAATACTGGGTTTGCACAACCAAAGAATTTCTGCACAAACTGTCAGAAACCGTCTCAGGGAAGCTCATCTGCATGCTCGTCGTCCTCACCAGGGTCTTTACCTGACTGCAGTTCGGCGTCGTAAGAGACTTCAGTGGGCAAATGCTCACTTTCGATGACCACTGACATGCTGGAGAAGTGTGCTCTTCACGGATGAATCTCGGTTTCAACTGTACTGGGCAGATGACAGACGTCGTGTTGGCGAACAGTTTGCTGATGTCAACGTTGTGAACAGAGTGCCCCATGGTGGCGGTGGGGTTATGGTATAGGCAGGCAAAAGCTATGGACAACGAACACAATTGCATTTTATCGATGGCAATTTGAATGCACAGAAATACCGTGACGAGATCCTGAGGCCCATTGTCGTGCCATTCATCCACCGCCATCCCCTCATGTTTCAGCATAATGCACGGCTCCATGTCGCAAGGATCTGTACACAATTCCTGGAAGCTGAAAATGTCCCAGTTCTTTGATGGCCTGCATACTCACCTGACATGTCACCCATTGAGCATGTTTGAGATGCTCTGGATCGACATGTACGACAGTGTGTTCCAGTTCCTGCTAATATCCAGCAACTTTGCACAGCCATTGAAGAGGAGTGGGACAACATTCCACAGGCCACAATCAACAGCCTGATCAACTCTATGCGAAGGAGATGTGTGGCACTGCATGAGGCAAATGGGGGTCACACCAGATACTAGCTGATTTTCTGATCCTTTTTTTAAGGGATTTGTTACCAACAGATGCATATCTGTATTTCCAGTCATGTGAAATCCATAGAACAGGGCCTAATTAATTAATTTCAATTGACTGATTTCTTTTATGAACTGTAACTCAGTAAAATCTTTGAAATTGTTGCATGTTGCGTTTATATTTTTGTTCAGTGTAGCTTACCTTATCATTTTATATGGGAGGTGGAATATTGCCCAGCGATATGATTGATGGCTCGGATGTTATCTGCCCCAATTTCAATATTGAAGTATTATTTCATCATTAGACGGCTCAGCTCTGTTTGCTCAATTTAATTGTTTTTACTCAGCTCTGTTTGCACAATTTAATTGTTTTTACTTATTACTCCATTATTACCATGATTATTAAAGGACACTTAATCCACATGCGCTATTCAAATAAAGTAACCTATGTGTCACGCCTACTCTCGCTCCTCCCCTCCGGCGTTCGACTACAGGGATGTAGCTCAGTTGGTAGAGCATGGCGTTTGCAACGCCAGGGTTGTGGGTTCGATTCTCACGGGGGGCCAGTATGAATTTTTTTTATAATAATGTATGCACTCACTAACTGTAAGTCGCTCTGGATAAGAGCGTCTGCTAAATGACTAAAATGTAAATGTAAAAATGTCGCTGGTTTACTAACCACCGGTCCTGGTAACCATCATTATGCGCACCTGGCATCAATCATTACATGCACCTGTGCTTCATCATGAGGCACACCTGGACTCCATTACCTCCCCTTTATCTGGCACTCCCTTAGGTTCATTCCCCAGGCAGTATTGTTTCTGTGTTTCATGTCAGACGCTACTCCTATGTTGTATCGTTCCATGTTCTTTGTTATATTAAATGTACCACTTGCACCTGCTTCTCGACTCCCAGCGTCTACGTTACACTATGATTAGAACTGAAGAAGTGCCAGAATGCAAACGCAACCCCAGAGGCAGCATTTATTAAAGGGGAAATACATTCGATGACAGACAGCATCTGATTCCATCACCATTACTTCAACGCCTTTCAAAAGCACTCTGCTCATCCCCTATTGGCTTGGCATTGATCAGGACAAGACATCGGTTACCATGACTATTAGCTCAGCCGAGAGACTGCAAGACGATTATCCGGGACGAAGAGACAAGTGCCCTGTCCATTTACCTGGCATACATTATCAGGACGGGTCCAGGCACAGGCTGCATTTGCAGGTCCATTAGCAGACCATCCTCAGTCCTATGTCTGTATATGGGCCCCCGAGGGACAGCCTCTCTCCCTGGGTGTTCTGGAAGAGCCTTCCCCGGCACTTTGCCTAAGGGGAAAGATTGAGCCGCTTGGCCCCTCTTATGAGTCATTTCATGTGCTGGCTAATATCGATTGATCGGCTTCTAGATGCGGTTCACGGGCGTTAAGTGGTCTTCTGACTCCATGGTCATTTGCATGGAAATGATTATATTTGAGGTGGGCTTGGTCCTGCTTGGTCCATTTGTAATGAATGCCCTGTTTAGTGGTGAATCAGATGAGAGGATTCAGAAGTTGGAGAATTGGAGAGTTGTTACATGCACAGGTGCATTATTCATGCTTTTCTAAATCCTGTCAGTTCACTGGAGATAACATTTCAGCATGATGATCATATAGGAATATAATAACAACAGTGTGTGTGTGTGTGTGTCAGGGGTGAAAGTAATCTGGTGCGTTCTGGAGTAAAATAAATAGTAGGGTACGCTTTATCGGTTGAACATGAACCTATCACAATCATTAAAACAAAAATGGCAAAAAAAAAACTGTTACACTATTATTTACAGTATCATTAACGCATATAACCCGCATGAAAAATGTGTGAATTAACTTGAAAATGTGTGGAATACGCTCAAAATGTGGTGTGGTTCGACAATAAGTGACTTTTTGCGATGGCAGAGATGAGTGGATGAGACTGAGAACTACGCGGACAGTGGATGCATCAGTTCAGGTTACAAGTGTAGGCCTGATGAATGTCAATCACTGAATGTCCTTCATTACACTTCTTGGTGTTCTGTTACAGATGTCTCTTCCCATTCTTCAAATGGCGAGTGCACGGTGCACTGTATGGATGCGGGAATTAGTGGACAAACGTGCGCAGGTAGCCAGGCTTACAGGAGCCTTTTGAAGTGATTGTTTGACAATCAGATGAAATAGTCATGACTGGTTGTGTTTATGCCATATTAAAAAGTTATATTTGAAAAGTTAAACGACAAATATTTACTATTAGGCCCACTGAGATCGAACTAAATTAATAGGGATTCTATATGTACAGTATATGTTTAGGCCCCCAATTATGTGCATGTGCAAGCTCGTGCACACATAGTAGGAAGTGTGTGTGTGCGCATGTTTGTGCGCATGGGTGTGTATGTGAAGTAGGTCCTCTTAAAATGTGGCCTCTTTTTTTAAGCTTCACTTGGCTTTTCTAAATCCATTCAGTTCACTGGAGAGAACATTTCCGCATGAAGGGGGGAGTGTACTAATTTAGAAATAGAGGAACAGTGTGTGTGTGTGTGTGTAGTAGATCTTCTTAAATTGTGGCCTCTTTTTAAGCATCTCTGCTAATTCTCCATTGAGCTCATTGTGGATGCACCATAATGCATGGCTATAGGCCACATCAACCCAAAAGGACTGTCCACCCTGAGCTGTTGGTAACGGAAGTGACAGGTGATTGTGACAGGGTTGTTCCACCTCAAAGAAAGGTGATTTCGACTCCCACCATCTCAGATTGTTCTGAGATCATTTCTGTAGTTAGTAACAGATACGATTAGCATTCCTGAAACATTATTTTGTTGAAATATATTTGATTTTGCACCCAAATTGGACATTTTAATGTATTTAAAGAATTCAGATAATATTCAATAAATATAGTATCCAACATCCGATTTGGACCAAACTTTCTTCAAAAGACACCCACAGAACCCCCACACCTCATGCCAATCCCACCTCAACAACTAGTATACAGTATCAGTTCTCTATGTTTGACAAGTAGTATGAAGCTGTGGCTTGGAGTATTGCATCTCCATACTATGTCATGTATTCCCTGTTCAGAGAAATTAGTAATTGGGAACACGGACTGGGAACACGCACCACTGGCTTGGTGTGAGGAGCAGGAACAGGCCGGGCCGGACTGGGAACACGCACCACTGGCTTGGTGCGAGGAGCAGGAACAGACTGGGCCGGACTGGCGACGCGCACCACAGGCTTGGTGCGAGGAGCAGGAACAGGCCGGGCCGGACTGGGAACACGCACCACTGGCTTGGTGCGAGGGGCAGGAACAGGCCGGGCCGGACTGGGAACACGCACCACTGGCTTGGGGCGAGGGGCAGGAACAGGCCTAGCCGGACTGGGAACACGCACCACTGGCTTGGTGCGAGGGGCAGGAACAGGCCGGGCCGGACTGGGAACACGCACCACTGGCTTGGTGCGGGGAGCAGGTACGGGGCGTACCGGACTGGGAACCGGCACTGGAGGTCTATGACTGTCTCCGTCCTTTACACTCCGCGCCCCGTCCTCCTCCAGTTAGGACTCCTCCTTGAGCCCCCACGAGTGCAGTGGTTGGGGCTCCTCTCTGTCGCTCCCCGACCACCCTTTTAGCCCCCCCCAAAATGTTATTGGGGCTGTCTCTCCTTCTCCACCCTGATCCCTTTCAGGGCCTCCATCTGCCTTGCCAGATCCTCTCTTATCTCCCGCCAAGTCCATACTCTCTGCTCCTCCACCTGTGTCCAGAGTGTCTGCTGCTCCTGGGCACGCTGCTTGGTCCTCGTTTGGGTGGGATCTTCTGTCACGTTCGTTTAATGACAGGTCAGACCAAGGCGCAGCGTGATATACGTACATGTTTATTTAACATGAATAAACAACCGACAAAACAACAACCGAAACGTGACGTCCAAGGTAGCACACACAACATACCTTACACGGAACAAGATCCCACAACTAGACAGTGCCAAAAGGCCTAAGTATGGTCCCCAATCAGAGACAACGAGCGACAGCTGCCTCTGATTGGGAACCACACTGGCCAACATAGAAATACACATACTAGAATACCACACATAGAAAAAGCACAACAAGGAATATACACACCCTGACTCAACATATAAGAGTCCCCTGAGTCAGGGCGTGACACTGTAATCAGTTACGTTTCCAGCAAAAATGTTGTAATCAGGTTACAGATACTTTTGAAAAACTAGATGATTACTTCTTGGATTGCTTTTAAATTCAGAAAGGATGTTTGGGAAAAAATTGATAATGATACCTTCTGTTTTCTCAATAACATTCAATTCAGCATTGAAAAAAGGCGCAAGTGTATGTTTGTTCCAACTGAGTGAGTCTGATCACAAGTCATAGACCACTATAATGACACATCAAATGTGTTTGATGGATCCTTTTTGTCTTCTTCTAATGCCTCTTAGTGGGAAAAAGCAACTGAAAGTAATCAGATGAAATTATTTAGTTGTGGCGTAATCCAAATGTTACGTTAATGATTACAGTTTTGGACAGGTCACTAGTAACTGTAATGGATTACATTTAGAAAGTAACCTACCCAACCCTGATGATGCGGTGTGTATCAATATAAACAAACTTGTAGCCATGTCGTTAGCGACATTCAGCAGCCCCTTACTGCCAATTTCACAAGTTAAGGACCAGACATTTGAAATAGATTTGGAATATGTATTGAGGAAATGGAATGGAGGGGATTCAGGAGGAGAATGAAAATAGATGATATGAGCCAAGGGCTATAGATGAAGGATCCAGGGGGTGCTCTGTAGTGTTTGGGCATTAGATGAGGGGTCCAGATTTGACTATGTACAGACTCAGTGAGCATAGCCTTGCTATTGAGAGAGGCCGCCGTAGGCAGACCTGGCTATCAAGAGAAGACAGGCTTTGTGCACACTGCCCACAAAATTAGGTGGAAACTGAGCTGCACTTCCTAACTTCCTGCTAAATATATGACCATATTAGAAACACATATTTCCCTCAGATTGCACAGACCCACAACAAATCTGAAAACAAATCCAATTTTGATAAACTCCCATACAGTGAGGGAAAAAAGTATTTGATCCCCTGCTGATTTTGTACGTTTGCCCACTGACAAATAAATGATTAGTCTATGATTTTAACGGTAGGTTTATTTGAACAGTGAGAGACAGAATAACAACAACAAAAATCAGAAAAACACATGTGTCACGCCCTGATCTAGAGAACTCTTGTTGGTTGGTCAGGGTGTGAGTTTCTGTTGAGATCTATGTTATTGTATTTCTATGTTGTAGATCTAGTTTGTTATTTCTATGTTTGGCCGGGTGGGATTCCCAATCAGAGGCAGCTGTCGCTCGTTGTCTCTGATTGGGGATCATACTTAGGTAGCCTGGTTGCCTACCTTAGTTGTTGGATTTTGACTCGTGTTTGGCTTGTTGTATGTAGCCACTGTTTGAGCTTCACGGTTCGTTGTTTTGTTTATTCGTATTTCAAGTGTTTATTCGTATTAATAAATATGTACGCATATCACGCTGCACCTTGGTCTGACCCGTCTCTCAACGATCGTGACAGAAGATCCCAAACAAGGACCAAGCAGCGTGCCTGTCACGAATACCGCCGAGGCTGCTCCTCCTCCTTGTTCGGGCAGGCTTCGGCGTTCGTCGTCCCCGGAGTACTAGCTGCCACCGTTTGATGTTTTCGATGTTTGTTTGGTCATGTCTAGTTTAGTGCACCTGTTTCGTATTCTGTCCTGATTATGTCACCTATAAGTCTCCCTGTGTTATGTTTTGTAGTTGTGTGTTATTGTTCCACATGTCGTGTGTTGTAGGTTCGGTGCCTTGTCTTGGTTTAGTGTTTTACGCACTGCGCGTATTTTGTTCGCCTCCTGTGTTTGAGGCCGTTTCTTTTTGTGTCTATCTACAAGTTTAGTAAAGACGCTTAACTGATCCTCTGTGTCCTGCGATTGACTCACCACCGCATCCACATCAGCACATTCCCTGACAGTGCCCTGTAGGAGCAGAAATCATGGACTTGGGAGGAGATATTGAATGGTAAGGGATCATGGACATGGGAAGAGATCCAGGCTGGGATGGATCGCCTTCCTTGGGAGCAGACAGAGGCAGCAAGGGAGGAGAAACAGCGACTAAAAAAGGACTCGGTCATGAAGAAAGCCAGAGAAGCAGCCCCAATAATTTTTTTGGGGGGGGACACACGGGGTGGACGACGAAGCAGCAGGAGGCCGTGAAAGGGCTGACTGTAGAGGAGGAGGCCGCTATTTTAGAGGTCCTCCAAGACCTGTGGATCTACAGTTTAAGAGAGGAGGCCACCACATTACGGGGGCTGATAGGGAGAATAGAGCAGGAGAGCTCCCTTAAAGAGGAAGTGCTGCAGGAGGCCCGTAGGGAGAAGGAAGTAGTGGAGGCACGGAGAGAGGAGCTGGTCAGGCAACAAAAGGAGCGTGTGTTCATTGAGGAACCAAGGTATGCAGAGATACGCACTGTGTCGCCAGTGCCCAGTGCGTCCTGTGCCAGCGCCCCGCACGTGTTGTGCAAAAGTGGGCATCCAGCCAGGACGGGTTGTGCCGGCTCAACGCTCCTGGTCTCCAGTGCGCCTCCACGGTCCAGTATATCCTGCGCCAGTCCTACGCACTGTGTCGCCAGTGCGCGGTCACAGCCCAGTGCGTCCTGTGCCAGCGCCCCGCACGTGCCGTGCGAAAGTGGGCATCCAGCCAGGATGTCCAGACCTCCATTGCGCCTCCACAGCCCGGTACGGCCTGTGCCAGCTCCTCGCACCAAACCAGTGGTGCCTGTCGCCAGCCCGGTATGCCCCGTACCTGCTCCCCGCACCAAACCAGTGTTGCGTGTATCCAGTCCAGTACGGCCCGTACCTACTCCCCGCACCAAACCAGTGGTGCGTGTAGCCAGCCCGGTACGCCCCGTACCTGCTCCCCGCACCAAACCAGTGGTGCGTGTAGCCAGCCCGGTACACCCCGTACCTGCTCCCCGCACCAAACCAGTGGTGCGTGTATCCAGTCCAGTACGGCCCGTACCTGCTCCCCGCACCAAACTAGTCAAATCAAATCAAATTTTATTGGTCACATGCGCCGAATACAACAAGTGCAGACATTACAGTGAAATGCTTACTTACAGCCCTTAACCAACAGTGCGTTTATTTTAAACAAAAAAAGTAAGAATAAAACAACAACAAAAAAAAAGTGTTGAGAAAAACAAAGAGCAGAAGTAAAATAAAGTGACAGTAGGGAGGCTATATATACAGGGGGGTAACGGTGCAGAGTCAATGTGCGGGGGCACCGGCTAGTTGAGGTAGTTGAGGTAATATGTACATGTGGGTAGAGTTAAAGTGACTATGCATAAATACTTAACAGAGTAGCAGCAGCGTAAAAAGGATGGGGGGGGGGGGCAGTGCAAATAGTCCGGGTAGCCATGATTAGCTGTTCAGGAGTCTTATGGCTTGTGGGTAGAAGCTGTTGAGAAGTCTTTTGGACCTAGACTTGGCACTCCGGTACCGCTTGCCGTGCGGTAGCAGAGAGAACAGTCTATGACTAGGGTGGCTGGAGTCTTTGACAATTTTGAGGGCCTTCCTCTGACACCGCCTGGTATAGAGGTCTTGGATGGCAGGGAGCTTTGCCCCAGTGATGTACTGGGCCGTACGCACTACCCTCTGTAGTGCCTTGCGGTCAGAGGCCAAGCAGTTGCCATACCAGGCGGTGATGCAACCAGTCAGGATGCTCTCGATGGTGCAGCTGTAGAATTTTTTGAGGATCTGAGGACCCATGCCAAATCTTTTTAGTCTCCTGAGGGGGAATAGGCTTTGTCGTGCCCTCTTCACGACTGTCTTGGTGTGCTTGGACCATGATAGTGATGCGTGTCGCCAGCCCGGTACCCCCCTACCTGCTCCCTGCACCAAACCAGTGGTGCGCATATCCAGTCCGGTACGGCCCGTACCTGCTCCCCGCACCAAACCAGTGGTGCATGTCGCCAGCCCGGTACGCCCCGTACCTGCTCCCCGCACCAAACCAGTGGTGCATTTCGCCAGCCCGGTACGCCCCGTACCTGCTCCCCGCACCAAACCAGTGGTGCGTGTATCCAGTCCGGCACGGCCCGTGCCTGCTCCTCGCACCAAACCAGTGGTGCGTGTCTCCAGTCCGGCACGACCCGTGTCTGCTCCTCACACCAGACCAGTGGTGCGTGTTCCCAGTCCCGCTCCGGTCAGCGGTTCCACTCTGGAGCCAGAGCAGTCCGCTCCACTGGTGCCCAGTTCAGCTCCGGTCAGCGGCTCCACTCCGGAGCCAGAGCAGTCCGTTCCACCGGTGCCAAGTCCAGCTCCGGTCAGCGGTTCCACTCCGGAGCCAGGGCAGTCTGCTCCACCGGGGTCCAGTTCAGCTCCGGTCATCGGCTCCACTCCGGAGCCAGAGTAGTCCGCTCCACCGGTGCCTAGTCCAGCTCCGGTCAGCGGATCCACTCCGGAGCCAGCGCAGTCCGCTCCACCGGTACCCAGTCCAGCTCCGGTCAGCGGTTTCACTCCGGAGCCAGAGCAGTCCACTCTACCGGGGTCCAGTTCAGCTCCGGTCAGCGGCTCCACTCCAGACCCAGAAGTCAGCCCCTCTCCAGGGTCGGGGTCTCCCACACCAGGGTCCAGACAGGGCTTGGTGCATCGCGGGAGGATTGCCGATCCAGGCCCAGACGTCAGCCCCTCTCCAGGTTTGGGGCCTCCCACACCAGGGTCCAGACAGGGCTTGGTGCATCGTGGGAGGAAGGAGAGGGGAAGCATCGCGCCGAGGTCCAGACCAGACCAGGGGTGCAACGGGGAGGCAGAGAGGGAGAGGTCGTCACGCCCGGAGCCGGAGCCGGAGCCGCCTCCGAGGCTGAATGCCCACCCGGACCCTCCCCTAATGAGTCAGGTTGGTGCGGCCGGAGTACGCACCTTTGGGGGGTACTGTCACGCCCTGAAAACTCTTGTTGGTAGGGTCAGGGTGTGAGTTTCTGTTGAGATCTATGTTATTGTATTTCTATGTTGTAGATCTAGTTTGTTATTTCTTTGTTTGGCCGGTTGTGATTCCCAATCAGAGGCAGCTGTCGCTCGTTGTCTCTGATTGGGGATCATACTTAGGTAGCCTGGTTGCCTACCTTAGTTGTGGGATCTTGACTCGTGTTTGGCTTGTTGTGTGTAGCCACTGTTTGAGCTTCACGTTTCATTGTTTTGTTATTTTGTCAAGTGTTTATTCGTATTAATAAATATGTGCGCATATCACGCTGCACCTTGTTCTGACCCGTCTCTCAACGATCCTGACAGCATGTCAAAAATGTTATAAATTGATATGCATTTTAATGAGGGAAATAAGTATTTGACCCCCTCTCAATCAGAAAGATTTCTGGCTCCCAGGTGTCTTTTATACAGGTAACGAGCTGAGATTAGGAGCACACTCTTAAAGGGAGTGCTCCTAATCTCAGTTTGTTACCTGTATAAAAGACACATGTCCACAGAAGCAATCAATCAGATTCCAAACTCTCCACCATGGCCTAGACCAAAGAGCTCTCCAAGGATGTCAGGGACAAGATTGTAGACCTACACAAGGCTGGAATGGGCTACAAGATCATCGCCAAGCAGCTTGGTGAGAAGGTGACAACAGTTGGTGCGATTATTCGCAAATGGAAGAAACACAAAAGACTGTCAATCTCCCTCGGCCTGGGGCTCCATGCAAGATTTCACCTTGTGGAGTTGCAATGATCATGAGAACGGTGAGGAATCAGCCCAGAACTACATGGGAGGATCTTGTCAATGATCTGAAGGCAGCTGGGACCATAGTCACCAAGAAAACAATTGGTAACACACTACGCCGTGAAGGACTGAAATACTGCAGCGCCCGCAAGGTCCCCCTGCTCAAGAAAGCACATATACATGCCCGTCTGAAGTTTGCCAATGAACATCTGAATGATTCAGAGGAGAACTGGGTGAAAGTGTTGTAGTCAAATGAGACCAAAATGGAGCTCTTTGGCATCAACTCAACTCGCCGTGTTTGGAGGAGGAGGAATGCTGCCTATGACCCCAAGAACACCATCCCCACCGTCAAACATGGAGGTGGAAACATTATGCTTTGGGGGTGTTTTTCTGCTAAGGGGACAGGACAACTTCACCGCATCAAAGGGACGATGGACGGGGCCATGTACCGTCAAATCTTGGTTGAGAACCTCCTTCCCTCAGCCAGGGCATTGAAAATGGGTCGTGGATGGGTATTCCAGCATGACAATGACTCAAAACACACGGCCAAGGCAACAAAGGAGTGGCTCAAGAAGAAGCACATTAAGGTCCTGGAGTAGGCTAGCCAGTCTCCAGACCTTAATCCCATAGAAAATCTGTGGAGGGAGCTGAAGGTTTGAGTTGCCAAACGTCAGCCTCGAAACCTTAATGACTTGGAGAAGATCTGCAAAGAGGAGTGGGTCAAAATCCCTCCTGAGATGTGTGCAAACCTGGTGGCCAACTACAAGAAACGTCTGAACTCTGTGATTGCCAACAAGGGTTTTGCCACAAAGTACTAAGTCATGTTTTGCAGAGGGGTCAAATACTTATTTCCCTCATTAAAATGCAAATCAATTTATAACATTTTTGACATGCGTTTTTCTGGATTTTTTTGTTGTTATTCTGTCTCTCACTTTTCAAATAAACCTACCATTCAAATTATAGACTGATCATTTCTTTGTCAGTGGGCAAACGTACAAAATCAGCAGGGCATCAAATACTTTTTTCCCTCACTGTATGTATTAGGTGAAATACCACAGTGTGCCTTTAAAGCAGCAATATTTGTGACCTGTTGCCACAAGGGCAACCAGTGAAGAAAAAACACCATTGTAAATACAACCCATATTTATATTTATTTATTTTCCTTTTTGTACTTCAACTATTTGCACATTGTTACAACATTGTACATAGCCATAATATAACATTTGAAATGTCTTTATTCCTTTGAAACTGTGAGTGTAATGTTTACTGCTCATTTCTGACTGTTTATTTCACTTTTGTTTATTATCTATTTCACTTGCTTTGTCAATGTAAACATATGTTTCCCATGGAGGGAGGGAGGGAGGGAAAGAGAGAGAACCCGTTGCAACCTGGGTTACCTTTATCAGTTCAATTTCAATTTAAGGGCTTTATTGGCATGGGAAACGTATGTTTACATTGCCAAAGCAAGTGAAGTAGATAGTAAACAAAGGTGAAATAAACAATAGATTAACAGTAAACATTACACTCAGAAGTTCCAAAAGAATAAAGACATTTCAAATGTCATATTAGGTATATATACAGTGTTGTAACAATGTGCAAATAGTTAAAGTACTATTTATCTCTCCCTCTTTCTCTCTCCACCTTTCTCTATTGCTTGCCTGGTCCGTCAACACCTGACCTCTCCACTCTCCTGTCCTCATCCTCATCCTTACTTGGTTTCAATAGCCTTCCTTCCCCGTCCCCTTGATTTTGACACGTTCATATCGCTCTCTTCGAATGTCAGCCTCTTGCCCATCAGCCCTGTCTGTGTATGCCCCCTCTACACATACACTGATAGCAACACACACTGTTTTATGGTCTTCTTCTCTGAGGATGTGGCACCAGTCCTGTCCTTGACAAACCGTGGCTGTGGCTCCTGATAAAAGCTGCCCTTTCCACTGTCTCCTCACATTCCTTTCTCTATCCCTGTCTCTCCCGTTTCCGCATGTTGGCGTACTCTGTAATATCATGATTCATATTTAAAGCTTTTAACCCAGAGCGCCGACACTGCTGCTGACACTAACGAAGATGGGGCCTGGCAGCTCGGTGGAGAGAAGACCCACATGCCTTGGAGCATCTTCAGAGCAGTGTGTGTGTGTGTGTGTGCGCGCGTGTGTGCATGTGTGTGTGTCTGTGTGTGTATGTGCATGTGAATGCATGCATTTATGTGATGAAAAGTATTGGTATTTGTATGTATGTTTGTGAGAGTATGTGAATAGTGAAGTTCACTGTAAACTGAGGCTAGCTGATGCTCTAAAGTTCATCCCACTTTACCCTTTGCTAGTCATGGTTGAATGAGCATTGATGGGGTCAAAGGTACCACTGGGATTGTAGAGACTTCTGCCCCAGGCTGGATCATAGCATGTGGTCATCCATACATACACTGATGTCAGATTGATGTCATCTGTGCCATGAAAAAAACATTCATTAAATATCCATCCATGTATTGAGGTTTAGTGTTTACAAATACGGTGACAGAAGGAAGCGTTTCTGTCAGGTCTGTCATCTTTGCACAGTCTAGGTTAGTACATTCTACGGTAGCCTATATGGTTTGACTTGAAACTATATTTCTAGTAGGCTACTGTAATTTTCTATTCAGACTATATGTTAAGGTTGACAGTATGTCAGTAAGTTTACAATTGAAAACCACCTAGAGTCTAAGGGTCCGAGGCTGGGTTTCTACTAAGCTATCATATGGATTTGTTTTAAGATGGTCATACCAAGGATCATTTAGCTATTTGATTTGGAATTTTACGACCCCTGTAGGTATCAAAAATATATATAAAAATAATATTTTATGAAACATTGAATTTGGCCTTACTGCTATTAGCCCATAGAAACACATTGAATAACACATTCATACATGGAAAAACAGATAAGGAAATATGTTTTTGTACCTGTCCTATATCTGAGAGATATAAGAAAGCTCCGATTATTTTAGTATTTTATTTTTACAGTGAAATGACCCATCGGAAAGTATTCAGACCCCTTGACTTTTTCCACATTTTGTTACGTTACAGCCCATATACCTTTGTGGAAATGGCCTATTCACTTCCATTCATTTTGCGTCCCCGTAATGGGTTACCTTCAGACGAGTCCAGTGACACTTGTAGGGTAGAGCAAAAGAGTCTCAGCTTTCCATAGAGGGGTCATATTAGTTTCTAGCCCAAACCGTTCGTGAGAAGACCGATTTTCCTGTTCTGATAAACACTGCTGTAGCTCTGCCACCTTCCATCGCAGATGCGGAAGGCCGACATCGGCGGATGCGGTGGATTGAGACACAGCCCATGCAAAATGTGTATTCATTACGCTGATTCTGTTGCAAAACATTTCTTATACGGAAGCAAACGGAACAAAATGGGGAGGGACCTACCTGAATTTGTCCAATAGAAACTCTAGTTTTGCTCTGTTTGCTTTCGTTTGGTTCTTAAACGTAAACGGTTTCTGTAATGAATACACCCCCGATATCTCTAGTTTAAACAGATGGATTTTGATGGGGATTTGTTTATTATGCTAATTAGATTGTGTGCGTCATTCGACTCTAGGGTTTTTTTATACAGCCTAATTCAATTTGGATAATGAAGTCAGCAAAAAAAAAAAAAAGATGGCCACAGTCTCTCTCCATGTGCATGTTTAGCATTACCGTCATCGGATTAGCTTCATTATCTCATACTGGAAATGTGTTTTGCAGCTGTGATAAATTGACTCAAGATGCCCAGATGACGATGTAGCAGCCATCTTTACACAGTACAATAGTATTCCGACAGTTCAGTTCAGTACTGTACAGTAGTAATGAGGAAGTTAAACAAATGAGCATATAAGAGACAAACATGGCGGCCCAACCCCCCAAGTGACTCATCAACTGTATACAAGAGGGTTTATTATCTTCTCAGGAATTCAGCCTTCTCTGTGTTGCTCTTGCCATCCCCCCATTGTTTCACATCTCTGTGAAGCAGAGGTTATGTTGTCTTTACATCCTGTAGGTCTAATGTCTTAACTCAACACTAATGCTATTGGTCAACAACTTATATTTTGAATCCGAACAACTCAGATGCTTATAAAGGGGTCTCAGATTCATGGTCTCTTTCTCTTTGTTCCTGACTTGCGCTGGTGAGAAACTCTCTTTTTCTCTCTCCTCCCCATGTACTCTTGGGGCAGGGCCTTTCAGGCTATGACTTCTCGCTCTCCCTCTCTGATCATGCCTAGAATAATGTGTTGTAATGCTAGTTTGGTCTTGTAACTTAATCTTTATGCCTTGTATGTGAATCCCATTCATTTTACAATGTAATTAAATATCTGCCTTTGATATAGATAATTCTTAGACCTTTCTTGACCTTTCTATTACTTTACATTTACATTACATTTTAGTCATTTAGCAGACGCTCTTATCCAGAGCGACTTACAGGAGCAATTAGGGTTAAGTGCCTTGCTCAAGGGCACATTTACGTCATTTAGCAGACGCTCTTATCCAGAGCGACTCACCAATTGGTGCGTTCACCCTATAGCCAGTGGGATAACCACTTTACAATTTTTGGGGGGTAGAAGGATTACTTTATCCTATCCCAGGTATTCCTTAAAGAGGTGGGGTTTCAAATGCCTCCGGAAGGTGGTGAGTGACTCCGCTGTCCTGGCGTCGTGAGGGGAGCTTGTTCCACCATTGGGGTGCCAGAGCAGCGAACAGTTTTGACTGGGCTGAGCGGGAACTATGCTTCCGCAGAGGAAGGGGAGCCAGCAGGCCAGAGGTGGATGAACGCAATGCCCTCGTTTGGGTGTAGGGACTGATCAGAGCCCGAAGGTACAGAGGTGCCGTTCCCCTCACTGCTCCATAGGCAAGCACCATGGTCTTGTAGCGGATGCGAGCTTCAACTGGAAGCCAGTGGAGTGTGCGGAGGAGGGGGGTGACGTGAGAGAACTTGGGAAGGTTGAACACCAGACGGGCTGCGGCATTCTGGATGAGTTGTAGGGGTTTAATGGCACAGGCAGGGAGGCCAGCCAACAGCGAGTTGCAGTAGTCCAGACGGGGAGATGACAAGTGCCTGGATTAGGACCTGTGCCGCTTCCTGTGTAAGGCAGGGTCGTACTCTCCGAATGTTGTAGAGCATGAACCTGCAGGAGCGGGTCACCGCCTTGATGTTGGCGGAGAACGACAGGGTGTTGTCCAGGGTCACGCCTAGGCTCTTCGCACTCTGGGAGGAGGACACAGCGGAGTTGTCAACCGTGATGGCGAGATCATGGAACGGGCAGTCCTTCCCCGGGAGGAAGAGCAGCTCCGTCTTGCCAGGGTTCAGCTTGAGGTGGTGATCCGTCATCCATACTGATATGTCTGCCAGACATGCAGAGATGCGATTCGCCACCTGGTTATCAGAAGGGGGAAAGGAGAAGATTAGTTGTGTATCGTCAGCGTAGCAGTGATAGGAGAGGCCATGTGAGGATATGACAGAGCCAAGTGACTTGGTGTATAGGGAGAAAAGGAGAGGGCCTAGGACTGAGCCCTGGGGGACACCAGTGGTGAGAGCACGTGGTGCGGAGACAGCTTCTCGCCACGCCACTTGGTAGGAGCGACCGGTCAGGTAGGACGCAATCCAGGAGTGAGCCGCGCCGGAGATGCCCAGCTCGGAGAGGGTGGAGAGGAGGATCTGATGGTTCACAGTATCAAAGGCAGCAGACAGGTCTAGAAGGACAAGAGCAGAGGAGAGAGAGTTAGCTTTAGCAGTGCGGAGAGCCTCCGTGACACAGAGAAGAGCAGTCTCAGTTGAATGACCAGTCCTGAAACCTGACTGGTTTGGATCAAGAAGGTCATTCTGAGAGAGATAGCAAGAGAGTTGGCTAAAGACGGCACGCTCAATAGTTTTGGAAAGAAAAGAAAGAAGGGATACTGGTCTGTAGTTGTTGACATCAGTGGGACCATATTAATGGAGTCAGATAATTCATTTAATAGACTTTGTTAACATACAAATTACATAGTCTTATTATGGGTCGCATGTGAGGTACATATAATATCGATATATGATAAATATTACCCCACTAAACATGAAAATGAGTTTTACAGGATGTATTAGACTAGTCCAAAATGGAGGGAGAGCAGAGCTTATCAATGTTTTAGGCCAGAAAAGGGCACTGCTTCAATAATCTACACCCAAGGGTGCTTCAAGCAAGACCAGAACCAAAATTCGAAGTTGATGTTCGAGGAAAAAGTTGGGTTGAGTGCTCACACCCTGCTCTCTTCTTCGTGTGGATGGAGTCTTTGATGGGGTTTGCATTTTTTTAAACATATTTTAAAAAGTCAGGCCTCTAAATGTATTCTGAGGTTTCAGTTAGCTACTGTATAAAAGATTATCCCCTGAAGATAGCAGCATTAGTTTCACAGGACATTTCCTTGAAGCTTGCAAGGCAGTGGGGAAGATGATTTATGAATTACTTAGACTGACACATGCACACACACATGCACACTCACAACCTCACAGTCCGTCCCACGTGTGCGCACGCACACACACACACACACACACACACACACACTCACACATACACCCTCACAGATAGCCCCTCCCACAAGCACGCAGCCAGACGCACACACACACACACTCACACGCACACACATTGGTATTCATTGGTATGTTCCTGTCTCTCCATGTTTTGATATGTTCCTTTTTCATGTTCCTGTCTCTCTGTGTTCTGATATGTTTCTGTTTCATGTTCCTGTCTCTCCATGTTCTGACATGTTCCTGTCTCATGTTCCTGTCTCTCCATGTTCTGACATGTTCCTGTCTCATGTTCCTGTCTCTCCATGTTCTGACATGTTCCTGTCTCATGTTCCTGTCTCTCCATGTCCTGACATGTTCCTGTCTCATGTTCCTGTCTCTCTATGTTCTGACATGTTCCTGTCTCATGTTCCTGTCTCTCCATGTTCTGACATGTTCCTGTCTCATGTTCCTGTCTCTCCGTGGCCTGACATGTTCCTGTCTCTCCGTGTCCTGAGATGTTCCTGTCTCTCCATGTTCTGATATGTTCCTGTCTCATGTTCCTGTCTCTCTGTGTCCTGACATGTTCCTGTCTCTCCGTGTCCTGAGATGTTCCTGTCTCTCCATGTTCTGACATGTTCCTGTCTCATGTTCCTGTCTCTCCATGTTCTGACATGTTCCTGTTTCATGTTCCTGTCTCTCCGTGGCCTGACATGTTCCTGTCTCATGTTCCTGTCTCTCCATGTTCTGACATGTTCCTGTTTCATGTTCCTGTCTCTCCGTGGCCTGACATGTTCCTGTCTCATGTTCCTGTCTCTCCATGTTCTGACATGTTCCTGTTTCATGTTCCTGTCTCTCCGTGGCCTGACATGTTCCTGTCTCATGTTCCTGTCTCTCCATGTTCTGACATGTTCCTGTTTCATGTTCCTGTCTCTCCGTGGCCAGACATGTTCCTGTCTCATGTTCCTGTCTCTCCATGTTCTGACATGTTCCTGTTTCATGTTCCTGTCTCTCCGTGGCCTGACATGTTCCTGTCTCATGTTCCTGTCTCTCCATGTTCTGACATGCTCCTGTTTCATGTTCCTGTCTCTCCGTGGCCTGACATGTTCCTGTTTCATGTTCCTGTCTCTCCGTGTTCTGACATGTTCCTGTCTCTCCGTGGCCTGACATGTTCCTGTCTCTCCATGTTCTGACATGTTCCTGTCTCATGTTCCTGTCTCTCCGTGTTCTGACATGTTCCTGTCTCATGTTCCTGTCTCTCCGTGGCCTGACATGTTCCTGTTTCATGTTCCTGGCTCTCCGTGTCCTGAGATGTTCCTGTCTCTCCATGTTCAGACATGTTCCTGTCTCATGTTCCGGTCTCTCCATGTTCTGACATGTTCCTGTTTCATGTTCCTGTCTCTCCGTGGCCTGACATGTTCCTGTCTCATGTTCCTGTCTCTCCGTGTTCTGACATGTTCCTGTCTCATGTTCCTGTCTCTCCGTGTCCTGACATGTTCCTGTCTCTCCGTGTCCTAACATGTTCCTGTCTCTCCGTGGCCTTTTCCTCCAGCTGTTGCTTTGATTTTAGCTTTATGAAATCTGCGTGAATGGCATATACTGTAGCTTCCCCCACTAATCTGACTGCTGCAAGCGCTTCCTTTACTATGCTCCCTCTCTCCTTTCACTCTCCCCCTCTCTCTCTCTCTCTCTCTCCTCTCTCTCTCTCTCTCTCTCTCTCTCTCTCTATCGCCCTCTTTCTCGTTTCATCTCATCTTCTCCGGCTTTAACCCCCCCACATGTGAATCCGTTATATTTCTTTATTTCTCTCTCTCTCTCTCTCTCTCTCTCTCTCTCTCTCTCTCTCTCTCTCTCTCTCTCTCTCTCTCTCTCTCTCTCTTTTACTGTGTCTCTTTCACTCTCTCTCCCTCTATCGCCCTCTTTCTCGTCTCATCTCATCTTCTCCGGCTTTAACCCCCCCACATGTGAA
This sequence comes from Coregonus clupeaformis, assembly GCF_020615455.1. NCBI lineage: Eukaryota > Metazoa > Chordata > Actinopteri > Salmoniformes > Salmonidae > Coregonus > Coregonus clupeaformis. The sequence goes on from NC_059192.1 coordinate 22,795,304, forward strand.
TCCGTTATCTTTCTTTCTTTCTTTCTTTCTTTCTTTCTTTCTTTCTTTCTTTCTTTCTTTCTTTCTTTCTTTCTTTATTTCTTTCTTTCTTTCTTTCTCTCTCTCTCTCTCTCTCTCTCTCTCTCTCTTTCTTTCTTTCTTTCTTTCTTTCTTTCTCTCTCTCTCTCTCTCTCTCTCTCTCTCTCTCTCTCTCTCTCTCTCTCTCTCTCTCTCTCTCTCTCTCTCTCTCTCTCTCTCTCTCTCTCTCTCTCTCTCTCTCTCTTTCTTTCTTTCTCTCTTTCTCTCTTTCTTTCTTTCTTTCTTTCTCGTTTTGCTAATTTTTCTTTCTCTCATAACGGGAGCGAGTGAGGTGATGATGCTGTTTCTCCTCTGTTCCATTGGGTGTGAGATGTGTCCCTGTGTTAGTCTGGTTACATTTCCTCTAAGTGTCCTGACTGGACTGGGCTGTATGTCCCCTCCTCACCAGGCTTTACCTCAGCTAAACTAGCTGTGGTCTTTGTCTATGTATTGACTTTACTGGGAATTTCAGATAAGAGCCTTATATTGACTATTCTGGAGTAGTGATGAAGAAAAAATTGAATGGCTATCCAGAAAATAAGTGATCCTGGTTGCAAAATGTATTAAATAGTACCCGCAAAACACCAGTCTCAACGTCAACAGTGAAGAGGCGACTCCGGGATGCTGACCTTCTAGGCAGATTTGCAAAGAAATAGCCATATCTCAGACAGGCCAATAAAAATAAAAGATTAAGATGGACAGTCTGAGTGTAAGGGATCGGGGGTTGGCTGGGTCTAGACAGAGTCTGACACTTCCCCGATCTACAGAGAGGGGGAGTCATCAGACTCGATCTGGTTCACCTGAGTTCTGAGCACACCTGTCAGTAATTAGTGTAGGATTTAAGGTGTGCTCAGAAGTTCAGTCGGTGCGAGGTATTGTTCCATTGTGACTTGCTAAGCGTTTTGTTCCGAGAGAGAGAGAGAGAGTTTGTTGTTTTTGATTACCCGTGTATCCGACCTGTGCCTTGTTGTTTGACTCCCTGAATTGCTTAATCCTCTGCTTGTCTACCCCAGTGATTACCGTCCTCTGATCCTGTGCCTGTGCCCTCGACTACGACTAAGCCCGCTCCCTTGGTACCTCTGCCTGTCTATGCCTGGCCCGGTTTTGACCACAGCCCGCCCGACCACGATTAAGCTATTCCCTTGTCTGTACTCTAATAAAGCATCGCTATTCTGCGATTGGATCTTACCACTCTGTCCGAGTATTCATTACAGAATACCTCGCCATTACCATGGATCCAGCGGAATTACAGAGGCGATGGGAGATACAGGAGAAACGGATGGATGAACTCCTGCAGCTACTCAACGCTGGTGCGGCTGAAGGCACCACCCTGAGCACGGTCAGTCCTCGTCATGCACCTCCGATTTCTCTAGCGACAAGGTACGACGGGGAACCTGGCAAATGTCAGGGGTTTCTACTCCAGACGTCCCTGTATATGTCGTATAATCGTACTATGTTTCCCGATGACCGTAGCAGGGTGGATTTCATGATTTCTCTGCTAACGGGAAGAGCACTGGATTGGGCTACTGCGCTTTGGGCAGCTGAGGTCCCCGAGTTGAATGCGGAAGTTCAGTTCAAGAGACTGTTCCAAGAGGTGTTCGACCACCCAGTATCTGGGCGTAGTGTGGGAGACCAACTATGCGAACTTCAGCAGGGCCGTCGCACAGTAGCCGACTACGCTTTAGAGTTCCGTACTATAGCAGCCGGTAGCGGATGGAGCGAGACTGCTTTGCTCACCGTTTTCCGAAGAGGGCTGCGCAAAGACGTACAGACGGAGTTGGCTTGTCGAGGAGATATCACTGCGCTACATGAGTTTATCAAAATAGCCATCTCTATTGATAATCTGATAGTGCAACACAAGGTATCCACAGTCTGGGAGCCCTCGATCACTGGTCCTAAGCAATCGACAGAGCGGAGGAGAGAATCTGAGGAGGAACCTATGCAACTGGGACGGTCACCTCTACAAGGTTCAATGAGACAACAACGTCGGCAAGACGGACTATGCCTGTATTGTGGTCAGTCGGGTCATTTCGTTCGTCAATGTCCGGTACGACCAAACCGTACCCCAGGATATCGCCTCGGAACTGCCAAACCGGTGAGTGAGACTCAAGTTTTGAACATTACATCGAAACAAATGTATGTGCCAGTTACCTTATCTGTCGGAGAGAAAGTGCGCAGGTTGGAAGGACTTATTGATTCCGGAGCGGCTGCCAGCTTTCTGGATATGGGTCTTGCTGAGGAGTTGGGAGTTCAACTTATCCCAATTCAACCTCCCCTGCGAGTCAACGCGCTAGACGGTGAGCCCATGGGCACTGGGTTCATTACGCACCGTACAGAGGTAATCAAGTTACAAGTGGGCTCCATACACCATGAGAACATCATTTTTTTCGTCATCTCCGCTCCACGGGAGCCGCTAGTTCTCGGCCACCCCTGGCTCGTCACCCATGATCCGGTCATCTCCTGGAAATCTGGCGATATCACGGCTTGGAGTGAGGTATGTAGGGCAGAGTGCCTCAATTTACCGTGCAAAATGTCTACTGTGGAGGATGCGCAGGGTGCGGTGTCTACTGTTGTCCCTACAGAATACCAGGATTACGCGCAGGTGTTCTCCAAGGAGAGGGCTACCGTGTTACCACCTCATCGGGCCTGGGACTGCAGGATTGATCTGCTATCCGGGGCTACACCTCCTCGTGGAAGAATCTACCCGTTGTCACAGCCGGAACGAGAATCGATGAGCCAGTATATTGATGAGGCGCTACAGCAAGGGGCCATTCGCCCATCTACGTCTCCCGCCGCATCCAGTTTTTTCTTTGTGAAGAAAAAGGATGGCGGACTGCGTCCTTGTATAGACTATCGAGGGTTGAACGATATTACCATCAAAAATCGTTACCCTCTTCCTTTGATTCCAGCAGCCCTCGAACAGGTGGGACAGGCCTCCATGTACAGTAAACTGGACCTCAGGACTGCGTACAATCTGGTGCGTATTAGAGAAGGGGATGAATGGAAGACCGCCTTCATCACACATCGAGGACACTACGAATATTGTGTCATGCCCTATGGACTTACCAACGCGCCCTCAGTATTCCAGGCGTTCATGAATGACATTTTCAGGGACATGATTGATCGCTTTGTTATAGTGTACATTGATGACATCCTAATATATTCTAACTCTCTGAGTGAACATGTGTCCCATGTACGACAGGTTCTGGATCGGCTCCTACAACATTCTCTGTTCGTGAAGGCAGAAAAGAGTGAATTCCATGTCACTACGATTTCCTTCCTTGGGGCCATACTCACTCCCCGACGGGGTTAAACTGGATGAATCCAAGGTGCAAGTGGTACAAGACTGGCCTCAACCCCAGACGGTGAAAGAGCTCCAGAGATTCTTAGGGTTTGCCAATTACTATAGACGGTTCGTGCGTAATTTCAGCACAACCGCAGCGCCCCCTGTCGGCGATGACCAGCTACAAGGGTCGCGGTCTGAACTGGACGGAGGGGGGCAGTGCGTGCGTTTGAGACGTTGAAACAACGCTTTACCACCGCTCCTATTCTATGTCAGCCGGACCCTACCTTACCGTTTATCGTGGAAGTGGACGCTTCGGAGGTTGGAGTTGGAGCCGTGTTATCCCAACGCCAAGGTGAGCCGCCTAAATCACGACCCTGTGCTTTCTTTTCAAGGAAACTGAATTCTGCCGAGCAGAACTATGACGTGGGTAATCGGGAATTACTGGCGGTGAAGTTAGCACTGGAGGAGTGGAGACATTGGTTGGAGGGAGCAGAGCATCCGTTCCAAGTGCTCACGGACCACCGCAACCTGGAGTATCTTCACAGTGCCAAACGACTGAACTCCCGACAGGCAAGGTGGTCTTTATTCTTCAACCGTTTCCGATTCACTGTCTCTTATATCCCCGGGTCCAAGAATGGTAAGGCGGACGCGCTTTCCCGACGGTTCGAGCGCGCGGAAAGACCCGTGGAGCCAAAACCTATTCTCCCCATGAGTTGCCGTGCTGGTCCTGTGAGGTGGGCTATTGATGACACTATTCAGGAGAGCTTACAAGCGGAACCAGCCCCTCCAGAAACACCGGTGTCTAAGGTGTTTGTACCAGCTCCACTTCGACCTCAACTGATGGAATGGTGCCACACGTCGCTGGGATCTGGTCATCCCGGAATCACTCGAACTACACGACTCATCAGCCGAAAATACTGGTGGGATTCCCTCACAGATGACGTCAGAGACTATGTCTTATCCTGTCCAGTATGTGCTCAGTCCAAGGTACCTCGTGCACTACCGGAGGGTAAGCTGATGCCATTGCCAACTCCTCAACGACCCTGGTCGCACATTGCCATGGACTTTGTTACCGACCTACCAGAATCAGAGGGCCATACTGTAATTCTCGTGGTCATCGATCGTTTCTCCAAGATGTGCCGGTTAGTACCCATGACCCGTTTGCCTAACGCCACTCAGATGGCTGAGACTATGTTTACCCAGGTGTTCCGGCAGTTTGTTGTCCCGGAGGATATTGTTTCCGACCGGGGACCCCAGTTTGTATCCCGGGTATGGAAGGCCTTCTGCGAACGCTTGGGCATGTCGGTTAGCCTAACCTCCGGATATCATCCCCAGGCCAATGGGCAGACAGAACGGCTCAACCAGGAAATTGGGAAATATCTACGGCAACAATGTTCGCGGCAGCCGCAAGAGTGGAGCCGATTCCTTCCTTGGGTAGAGTATGCTCAGAACTCACTCATTCACACCTCCCTACGCCTAACGCCCTTCCAGTGTGTTCTAGGGTATCAACCACCCCTGTTCCCGTGGGATACCGCATCAGGGATGGTACCGGCTGTGGACGAGTGGTTCCGTCGGAGTGCGCAGGTCTGGGAGACGGCCCATCAACATCTCAGTCAAGCCTCACAACAGCAAAAGACCTACGCCGACCGACGCCGGAGACCTACTCCCACTTATCAACCCGGGCAACGAGTGTGGCTGTCTACCCGAGACCTGCGGTACCGACGGAGCTGCAAGAAGCTCCAACCCAGGTACATCGGTCCTTTCAAGGTACAGAGACGTATTAACCCTGTCACCTACCGTCTGTTACTCCCTCGACACTACAGGATAAACCCTACGTTCCACGTCTCCCTATTGAAACCTGTTCACTATAGCCCGATGTACCCCCCAATCGCTCAACAACCTACTACACCACCTTTGGAGGAGGAACAGGACACCACCTATACAGTCCACGAGATACTGGAGTCAAGACGGAGACGAGGGGGCATCGAATATCTCGTGGACTGGGAGGGATATGGACCCGAGGAACGGTCCTGGGTCCCTGCTAAGGACATACTGGATCCCGCTCTCAAGGCCACTTTCCACGCTGAACACCCAGATCATCCAGGACCCCGACCCAGAGGAAGACCACCCGGTAGAGGTAGAAGGCCGTCAGGAGCCGGCCCTGGGGAGGGGGATACTGTAAGGGATCGGGGGTTGGCTGGGTCTAGACAGAGTCTGACACTTCCCCGATCTACAGAGAGGGGGAGTCATCAGACTCGATCTGGTTCACCTGAGTTCTGAGCACACCTGTCAGTAATTAGTGTAGGATTTAAGGTGTGCTCAGAAGTTCAGTCGGTGCGAGGTATTGTTCCATTGTGACTTGCTAAGCGTTTTGTTCCGAGAGAGAGAGAGAGTTTGTTGTTTTTGATTACCCGTGTATCCGACCTGTGCCTTGTTGTTTGACTCCCCGAATTGCTTAATCCTCTGCTTGTCTACCCCAGTGATTACCGTCCTCTGATCCTGTGCCTGTGCCCTCGACTACGACTAAGCCCGCTCCCTTGGTACCTTTGCCTGTCTATGCCTGGCCCGGTTTTGACCACAGCCCGCCCGACCACGATTAAGCTATTCCCTTGTCTGTACTCTAATAAAGCATCGCTATTCTGCGATTGGATCTTACCACTCTGTCCGAGTATTCATTACACTGAGATATGGATTTTTCTTTGCAACTCTGCCTAGAAGGTCAGCATCCCGGAGTCGCCTCTTCACTGTTGATGTTGAGACTGGTGTTTTGCGGGTACTATTTAATGAAGCTGCCAGTTGAGGACCTGTGAGGCGTCTGTTTCTCAAACTAGACACTAATGTATTTGTCCTCTTGCTCAGTTGTGCACCGGGGCCTCCCACTCCTCTTTCTATTCTGGTTAGAGCCAGTTTGCACTGTTCTGTGAAGGGAGTAGTACACAGCGTTGTACGAGATCTTCAGTTTCTTGGCAATTTCTCGCATGGAATAGCCTTCATTTCTCAGAACAAGAATAGACTGACGAGTTTCAGAAGAAAGTTATTTGTTTCTGGCCATTTTGAGCCTGTAATCGAACCCACAATTGCTGATGCTCCAGATACTCAACTAGTCTCAAGAAGGCCAGTTTTCTTGATTCTTTAATCAGTACAACAGTTATCAGCTGTGCTAACATACTTTCAAAAGGGTTTTCTAATGATCAATTAGCCTTTTAAAATGATAAACTTGGATTAGCAAACACAACGTGCCATTGGAACACAGGACTGATGGTTGCTGATAATGGGCCTCTGTACGCCTATGTAGATATTCCATTAAAAATCAGCCATTTCCAGCTACAATAGCCATTAACAACATTAACAATGTCTACACTGTATGACACTAATGATGCATGACACTAATACAATCAATCAATAAAATGAGGCTCTTGCATACACGTTTCAGTCAATACTGAATGTCTATGGAGTGTTCTTAAATCAATACTGAGTCAATTGGAGTCATAGAGAGCATGCTTCATCATTAATTGTTGTAAATTAATGTTTGTCTTAGCTGTTCTAATTAAGATGCTTTCCCAGGCCATACACACTGCAGTGAGCATTATTGATCTAATGGTAAATATGTGACATTTAATCCGTTTCATCAGTTTAATCATGCGTGTGTGCGTGCGTCCGTGCGTCGAGCGTGTGTGTGTGAGTTTGTGCATGTGTGCGTGAGTGTTTACCTTGTTTAATGAATGTTTTTGTATTGACGTGTGTATGAATGTCCCTGTACACCCTGGTGGAGATAAGAACAGAAACAAATGTAGTGTTTGTTAACAGTGTCTGCAGGCAGAATACAGCAGTGAGGTAATCAATTGACATGTTGGGCTACAATAGTACTGACACACTTTGACCATAAGAGTGGATGGAGGCAGGCAGTACTCAGAGAGACTGTGGGTCTGATGGATGAACTCTGAAAGTGTGATTTCATGGTTCACCAACCATATCTACAAGCCAAGCTATCTTGGGAGTTGTCTTCATACTGTATTCATACTTATATTAATAACAAATAATACATATGTTATGGTGTGTAAAATCTATATCTACATTTCCCAGGGAAATCTATGGATTTACCCAGTGCAATGGGGAATGCCAAACACACTTATTGTAACATACAGTACATATGAATTTGTATTTATATAAGTATGAATACATTATGAGGACAACTCCCAAGACAGCTTGACCTGTAGATACAGCTTAAAAACCTTATAGTTTAAAAACGCTATAAGGACTCCAATATTAATTATCATATTCCTTTATACTTTCATTTTCCTTCTATATCTTATCACTGACAGTGGATTCGAATTTGTCGTCATTGTTGTGTCATATTGTAGAAATGTAAAATACAAACATTTTATTCCATATCAGGTTTTATGGATCTATCAAAATGGCAGTGAAATTGAAATACATGTTCCTTCATAATCCTTCCAACATTCTATTCACCATTCTAAATTACACCTCCTCCAAGATGGACTTTTGCACCAGACGTAATTAGTCAATTTCAATTCCACATATTTCATTGAAGCACTCATCATCTTTCTGGCCTCTCCTGCCCTATTTACACCCATTGTGCCTGTGTGCCTTCCAACACCCCTCCATTCTATCTGCATCTGTACACCCAACTCCACCTCAGGCATTGGCACATTAAGTTCCCATTATTTACATCATCATGACCTTCCCCTGTCTGCACTGTGGCATCATGCTGCCAGTCCCATATGCCCTCGGAAGTCTTCCCGCTCCTCTAAACCAATGAGAATGAATCTGGAAGTCAGGGCAAGCGGCTCCTAAAATAAACATGAACCACTCTACCCAACTAGCCCTGCATTCTCAAGAGCCTTTTGTCTCGCCCAAGCGTTCTGAAAGGGTTGTGGAAATGTTTGCAGCTTGGCAGAGAGAGCAAAAGACAGAGAGACACATTAAGGAGTAGTAGCTCTTGGAAGCTTTACTCATTCTTTAACCGTTCCCTGTTTCTTCTGTTGTGATCCTGTTGCCAGGGTAATGAGGGAGTAGGCGTAGATGCTTTATGTATTTGGTGCCACTCCAGGAATGGAAGGACAGAATGTCTTGAGGAAATGTCCATCTAAATGAAAGTAGGAGTTTGCACCGCCTTATCCCTTGGCCTATTATACAGGCATAGAGCCAATACTGTTAGATCCAACCTTTAGATCCAATATAGTAGTGCATATCATTGGGGAGTCACTGGGGAGTCATTGCAATGGCAGCGAACCAGGAAATGCTGTGTGGGTCATTTTCTCTCATTCAGAATTAATGGAGCCCTCCAGGGTCGCGTACTCTAATAGAAATTTCCTGGGCAACTTTGATAATGCACTCTTAGAAAAAAGGATTCCAAAAGGGTTCTTCGGCCCTCCCCATAGGAGAACACTTTTTGGTTCCGGGTAGAACCCTTTTTGGATCCAGGTAGAACCATTTTGGGTTTCATGTAGAACCCTCTGTGAAAAGGATTCTACCTGGAACCAAAAGGGTTCTACCTGGAACCAAAAGGGTTCTACCTGGAACCAAAACGGGTTCTTCAAAGGGTTCTACTGTGGGGACAGCCGAAGAACCCTTTTAGGTTCTAGATGGCACCTTTTTTTCTAAGAGTGTAGCAGGACTTTAGACTGTAGTACTTTCTAAAGATGTCTAATAATGACTTCCTATATCCATCTGACATCAGCAAGTCTCAGTCAGAGAAAAGAGATCGTGGCACAGAGCAGCTAGCTAGAGCATCAAACGGGAAGACAGGTTTAGATTGAGTAGAAGATGAATAAATGAAAAGGAGAGAGGAGAGGGGGATGGTAGTGTGAAGGAGTGTGTGTCAGGGTGGTTCAGCACGTACTGTACAGTGAGGTGTGGTAAAAGGAGGAGCTTGGAATAAAATCAAACCTGCAATGTGTTTACGCAGCCTTTTTTAAAACTACACTCTTAGAAAAAATGGTTCCAAAAGGCTTCTTCGGCTGTCCCAATAGGAGCACCGTTTTTGGTTCCAGATAGACCCTTTTGGGGTTCAGTGTAGAACCCTTTGTGGAAAGGATTCTACATGGAACCTAAAAAAGTTATACCTGGAACCAAAATGGTTCTTCCTGGAAGCAAAAAGGGTTCTTCAAAGGGTTCTCCTATGGGGACAGCCGAAGAACCCTTTTAGGTTCTAAATAGCACCTTTTCTTCTAGGAGACACTTCTTATTCTAAAAACCGGAAAGCCTCTATTGGTCTTTAGGTGGCAGCAATAGTAGTGGACTTTTACAGTAGGCCTACCTAAATCCATTCTGCGATGTTATTAGACCATGGGAAAATAGCTACCACGTAACTAAGAAAGCGAAACAAAACCAGCCCTAGTCAGACAGAAGACAGACAGGGAATACATATTTTGCTCCGGAGGGAGGACGAATGGTCTTGATTTGGGGAGGAGGGATGCAGACAGAGAGAGAGGGGGGGGGGGAGGGAATGGAGGGCAGAGACAGAGACAGAATATTGGCTGGCTTTAATTTGGGCAAATGCGTTTTAAGCCCAGAGATATATCAGCCTTGATCTCAGTGCAAATTCAGATGTATTTAGACCCCTGGTGGATTAGGATGACATACTACATGCATATCTTGAGTTTATCATGAGCTCTGTTGCTGATTGATAGCAGTACACTTATATAACATCCTCTGTTGATGGATCATTGAGGTGAATGGGAGTGCAGATTAGTACATGATGGGGTTATTTTTAATTCAGTCTGCTTGGTGAGGATGCTGCCCAGCTGTTCACACTCTAGTCTACTGTATGCATTGGTGTGAGAGTAGGAGTATGGTTAGTTCCTTTAGTACGCAGTAGGCTAGAACGATTTTGGGCAAAATACTATATGTCTTGCCTACTACATACTAAAACTGCATACTGTGTACTAATCATACTACATGTTATTTAAAACATACTGTTTAGCAAGAACTTGAGTAGTAAGCAACAAATATCAGTATACTACTTATCCATACTGAGAAGGCGTCATCTAATGTGCAATCGTGCTTGTTCCCCGCAATTTGTTCAATTTGGTACAGCACGCCCCCTTATCTGATTATCAGCTGTTGTCTAACACACGCTGGTCTGAAAATGAGTAGTGAGCAGCGAATTCTACTAGATGAAAAGCCAAAATGAGTATGACATCATGGCTTTTAAAATATACTCAATGTTCGAGATTTCACAAACTTTAAAAGGTTCTATTTTCGCATACCGAATCAGCCCACTATTAAGAAGTACAGGGAAAGAAAGAAAGAAAGAAAGAAAGAAAGAAAGAAAGAAAGAAAGAAAGAAAGAAAGAAAGAAAGAAAGAAAGAAAGAAAGAAAGAAAGAAAGAAAGAAAGAGAGAAATAGAGAAAGAAAGAGAAAACAAGAGAAAACAAGAGAAAGAATGCAACTTTGCGTGGTCTGAAATCTGACAGTATCACATTATAGGAAGCATTTAACCTCAGAGTGGCCCTGTCTCCTATCACTCCTCACATCCACTAATGGTCCTATAGCATCTTCTACAAGCATTCATTTGAGGGAATTTTACAACTATCACATCTTCACTCATGTCAGGTCTAAGCTAGGGTCTATCAGGAGACATAAGCCAGGACATATCTGACAGCTCTCTCATCCTCCCTGGTGGAAGACATCTTTATCTTGACCACCTCTTAGCTATTGTCTCCAAACCCCACAGCTGCTTTATGCTGCATTCATAACCAAGTGGGAAGGTGGTAATTACCTATTGTGAAGTCGAAAATACGAGTTGGATGCATTCACGTGCTTTGAAATCATTGAGAAAACGCAGATTGGCTAATGGCAAACAAGCTGCGTCAACCATAAACTAAAAGTACAGCTATCATGCTTGTAAACAAATGATAGTGTTCAAAAACCATATTAATAGATTGCTTTTTATAAACAATGTTTTGTTGTTGCCTAAAATGCTGTTATCGATGTAATTTCCTTAGTAGGTGACGTCATAGTTCAGCATGTAGGAGAAATCGGAGCTCAGGGATGACAGACTAGTTTCCCACTAGTAATTACCAGTTGGATGGCCGCTCAACAGGATCTTTCCCAGTTGTATGTGGTAAATACCACCTTCCCACTTGGTTATGAACACAGCAATAGACTCACCACCCCCAGTCTTAAAGGAATAGTGCAATATTTTGGCATTTAAGTCCATTTTCTACTTACCCAGAGTCTAGCTAGCTGTTCCAGTAGACTTCCAGTCATTGTGCTAACGCTAGTTAGCAGTGGCTCGCAAAACTACCTTGCAAACTACCTTCAACTTCCTTCAAACTGCACGCGGTGACATAACATTTTTATCCATGTTCATCTCACTCTGGGTATGTAGAAAAAGATAGCCAAACTCTCGCATTATCCCTTTAAACATGACCTTGTACATGCATCTACCCGTTTTACCTTGTTTTCTCTCTCTTTCTTCCACTTTCTACCTCTCCTCTCCCCATCTGTTCCATTCTCAGTCATCTTCTTTTTCTCTCACAGCTCTCTACAATAAAACATTTTATTCTTGAGGCCCCTGCAGTCAGTGTGGCCTTAGACTCTCTTTTCATTGTTTTTTCACCTTCAATGTAAAATGAACTTGCCCTGACACCTCGCCTCATCAGTATGAGTTATTCATTCTTCACAAAGAATCGTGCATCCTTGAAGCATGAAGTAAAGGCCTAAGCGTTGTTGTTCACTAGTTTACTCCAATTAGGGAGGGGATGGTGGGGTTGGAAAGTAATAAAGGCAAATATATATATTTTTAAAGGATATGTATGTATGTATATATGTATGTATGTATATATATGTGTGTATGTATGTGTATATGTATATATATGTATATATGCGAGAAAAAATGAAAAAAAAACATATGGGGGATTGGAAGTGATGCAGACAATTACATTGATGGAAGTTACAATCTATCTGCAATTAAAAAAATAAAAAAATTAAAATATATATTGTGCATCCTTTCGTACATACATACACCCCCACGACAAGACGTTTACATAGATCCCAGCCAAAAATTACTCACGTATGTGCAGCAGTGGAGGCTGATGGGAGGAGCTATAGGAGGTCTGGCTCATTGTAATGTCTGGAAACCATATGTTTGACTCCGTTCCATTAATTCCATTCCAGCCATTACAATGAGTCCGTCCTCCTATAGCTCCTCCCACCGGCCTCCTCTGGTGTGCGGTACAATACACACGAACAACCACCAGACGATAATTTCCCAGACAACACAGCGGGTAGGACTGTATTTAATCAACCTGAGAATGCACTAAGTCTTATATAATAATAATAATAATAATATGCCATTTAGCAGACGCTTTTATCCAAAGCGACTTACAGTCATGCGTGCATAAAATTTTTTTGTGTATGGGTGGTCCCGGGGATCAAACCCACTACCTCGGCGTTACAAGCGCCGTGCTCTACCAGCTGAGCTACAGAGGACCTGAGTGTTATATCTGAGTGTTATAAATTAGGTTGGACAGGGATCAAGTGTGTCTTGGTGCCTCGTAACACTGTGGACCGGCGAGTTGGCATGCCTGCTTCATCTGTGATACACATACTGGTAGGTACACACACACACTGTATTATTAAAGGAGAATCTGTCCAGCGTGAAAAGCAGAATCCTTCACTCCCCCTTCACATCCCCCATTACGCTCCAATGGAACTGGAAACATCCCTGTAGGATTACAGTAAGCAACACTGCACTTACTGTGAAAATGCTGTCAGGTACGATGTGTGTCTAAAGGGTAGCACAGTTAGCCATGGCATTAATACGTCCCCTAACTCACAGGTTCAACTGTAAACATTTAACCCCATTGACTTTTGGGTCAACTGAACTTAGTTTAAACTGGGGTTAAAAAACAACAATGTAATGGCCTACAGGAGAACAACCAGGTAAAGGCAGGCAGCCTTATTATTGCAAAAGTGTTGATGTGCCTTTGGTGATGTGGAGGTATAGGATAAGCTTAGGTCACATGATGCGAAGCACACTGAAGATTCAAGTATATATACAGTGGGGTCAGAAATTATTGACACCCTTGATAAAGATGAGGAAAAATGACTGTACAAAATAAATAATTCAAATACCGAGCTATATTGCCGGCAAACTTTTTTTGGGGAAATAATATTATTTTATACTAATACAATTGCTCAGAGAAAGAGATTTTGTTTAAAAAGTAATTCTTTTTTTCTCAAAAAGGTAGGGGTCAATTATTGACTCCCCTGCTTTCAATACCTTTCAATACCTCACCTTGTGAGGATAACGGCACTGAGCCTTTTTCTAACATGTTTTATGAGTTGGAGAACACATTGGGAGGGATCTTAGACCATTCCAATCCTTCCAAATCCTTGATATCCTTCCTCTGCGCTAATGGACTGCCCTCTTCAATTCAAACCACAGATTTTCAAATGGTTTCAAGTCCGGAGACTGAGATGGCCAATGCAAAATGTAGATTTTGTGGCCAATTAACCATTTCTTTGTGGATTTTGATGTTTCCTTGGGGCTATTCTCTTGCTGGAAGATCCACTTGCGGCAAAGTTTCAGTCTCCTGGCAGGGGCAACCAGGTTTTTCTAATTTCGACGCCAAACCCACCACTGGGGTGCGTCACCAATGAGCTCTATTTTCATATCATGGGCAATTCCACAAAAATTGAATTGCGCTGAGACTCTGATTTTTTACTTAAAATGTATGCCAAACAAAAAACACTGATTTCAAAGTTTAACAAACCATACAAATCTATGCACAATGACTACTTTTAACAATTTAGACAGAACATTTGGTAACAGAATTTTTGTAAAATCTCCATCAGTTTTTTGTGTCCATGTTTTTCAAAAACTCTGTTAAATATCTGCTCCAAATTAAGATTCAACGATGTCTGCATAAATAATGGGGTGTCAGCTGTGACATGACACATAGACTTTGAAAAAATCTCTTATGGTTATTGAACTATAGTAAGTGAAGTGGATTTACACCCGCTAACGGAATTGCGGTAATGGATGGATCCCTGATCTGTACTACACAGAAATACATAATTATGGATATGAATGCCATTCTCTTCATGGGGATGTATCCTAATTAGGTACACAAAGGTAGGACTATGCAATATTCTGCATTGCATATTTGGGTGTTATTCTACACACTGGTTATTCTTTTTATGAGCTCTGGCCACAAACAAGACCAAATTTGGTTGGTCCGGACTGAACCAAATCTGAACCAATCATAGACGTCTATTTTTCGCAAGTTTGGAAATCAAAGTACAGCACATTAGAGCTAAGTAGAGTCCAGTAGAGTACAACACAGCACAACACAGAACAGTAGTGTAAAGCAGATTTCAGTACAGTACAGTAGAGTTCAGTAGAGTATAGTACAGTAGAGTTCAGTACAGTACAGTACAGTACAGTACAATACAGTACATTATAGTGTACTCAACTCTAGTGTGCTCTACTGTGTACTGTACCGAACAATACTTTTCTTTACTGTACTGTGCCATACTGTACTGCACTGTACTGGACTGTGCTGTGCAAACTTGTGAACCCAACTGTGGTTTGTGACTACTATGATTTCCCATTGTAACCAATTCGTTACAGATTTTTCGGAAATTCCGTTTTCCGGAATTTCGAGTTTTAATCATTTAATAACAAAATTGATATCAGTAAAAACACTATAACTAGGTCTACCTTTACTTGTAACTTCTGTGAACTTTCATTATCCTCCCTCCTCCTAAATACTGTATCTTAAAGATATGGGGTTTTTTGGTAATGGAATTTCAAGGCACAAGGCAATGTTTCTTAAACTTACAGAAGGCAGAAAACTTTCTCCAAAACTGTTTATGTGTTGGCAGGGGTCTTTACTTCAACATTATTGTGTTTTGATGTATTTCTAATACCTTTTAAGACTTTTTCTGGTAGATTTATTCTAAGACCCCTTTTCCATCTGTTCAACCAGAAATCAAAGCCTTTGCTTATTCCTAATTTTTAGGATGGAAAATGGTTATAAAATGTATATCTGCCTTAATTTCCCAAAAAGATAGACTCTTAGCTTTCATTTGACACCCAATTGTACATGCTCCTATGAACTTCACATGTTGGTGCTCATGGGTCCTTTTATATGGACATGACCTCATTTGACCAAAGGACCGGTTCCAATCCAAGTGCCAGTGCCGTTAAGAAAACTCCAGGTGTTAACATTTGTTGGATAACATATTTAGAGCTCTTTGGCCACGCACACCAAAGGTGGGTTTGGCATCGAAATGAAAATATTGTTATCATGACACATTCAACCTATTTCACAGCTCATTCGCATGGTGTCTTCAAAAACCATAAGGCTACTGTTGTTTTTGCAAGCTGAACTGTTCGGCAAGATATTTGTATAGCCAATTCCAATGTAATTCCAAAATTACATTATAAGGAATTGTGCTCTTGGTTTTATTTATTTTCAACATTGTTCCTCTCATGTTCTCATTCTCATTTTCTTATCGTATTTATTCAGTCACACAATATGTTAATATTCAAATGAATGGTTGCCTGCCAACTCTCCACAATGGTCAGTAGCCTATATTACAAAACTTCCTGGCTTTGTTGAGGGTCTCATAGGACAAATAACTATTGCTTAATCCAAGTATTATTCCATTGTTTACATTCCATATTTGAAAGGACATTCTGCACAACTTAATCAACCATAAAGCACTTGAATTTCTCTCTGCTTATTGGTTGAATTAAGTAGGACATTGACTCATAGCGTTAACCTGGTATGGAAGGGATGCAATGGAAAGACCTGACATAACCTCGTAACATCTTTTTGTGCCCACATCAACAAATTAGATTAACGTACACTTTTAGAAAACAAAGGTGCTATCTAGAAGCTACCTAAAAAGTTTATATGGCTGTCCCCATAAGAGAACCCTTGGAAGAACCCTTGTTGGTTCCAGGTAGTAGAACCCTTTTGGTTCCAAGTAGAACCCTTTTGGGTTCCACATAGAACCCTATCCACAGAGGGTTCTACATGGAACCCCAAATGGTTCTACCTGGAACCAAAAAGGGTTCTAACTGGAACCAAAAAGGGTTCTCCTATGGGGACAGCCGAAAAACCCTTTTGGAACCCTTTTTTCTAAGAGTGTAGCTTCGTATGGCCTGCTAATTTCTAATCATGTACTACAGGGGTAGGCAACCCTGTTCCTGGAGTGCCAGAGGTACTGCAAGATTTTGTTCCAATAGGCACTACACCTGACCAACTGAGCTAATTGATCAGTTCAGTGAATGCCAAAATTCAACACACCTGGTCTTCCAGGTCGGCAAATCAAAAACATAAATGCCTGCAGCACTCCAGGTCCAGGGTTGCCTACCCCTGATGTACCCTATGACTAAACATTGTGCTGACTCGCTAGTGTCCATTGGCCAAAGACCTCCACAACCAATGACTGTCCATAGTACCAGGTACGCTCACCGCATAACTAGGTCCCTAGACAGACAGCAGCTATTAGGTACATGTTGCCCTTGGCTACATTACATAACATGAGTTCATTCACACTAGCTGAGGCCAGAGACATACAGTGTATTCGGAAAGTATTCAGACCCCTTCACTTTTCCCACATTTTGTTACGTTACAGCCTTATTCTAAAATTGATTAAATAACAACAAAATCCTCATCAATCTACACACAATACCCAATAATGACAAAGCGAAAACAGGTTTTTATAAATGTTTGCAAATGTATAAAATAAAAATAAAATACCTTATTTACATAAGTGTTCAGACCCTTTGCTATGAGACTCGAAATTGAGCTCAGTTGCATCCTGTTTCCGGTAGCAAAACATTTCTGCAGCATTGAAGGTCCCCAAGAATACAGTGGCCTCCATCATTCTTAAATGGAAGAAGTTTGGATCCACCAAGACTCTTCCTAGAGCTGGCTGCCCGGCCAAACTGAACAATCGGGGGAGAAGGGCCTTGGTCAGGTAGGTAACCAAGAACCCGATGGCCACTCTTACAGAGCTCCAGAGTTCCTCTGTGGAGATGGGAGAACCTTCCAGAAGGACAATCAGGCCTTTATGGTAGAGTGGCCAGGCGGAAGCCATTCCTCAGTAAATGGCACATGACAGCCCTAAAGGAATCTCAGACCATGAGAAACAAGATTCTCTGGTCTGTTGAGACCAAGATTGAACTCTTTGGCCTGAATGCTGAGCGTCACGTCTGGAGGAAACCTGGCACCATCACCGTGAGACTAGTAAGGATCGAGGGAAAGATGAACGGAGCAAAGTACAGAGATCCTTGATGAAAACCTGCTCCAGAGCGCTCAGGACATCAGACTGGGGCGAAGGTTCATCTTCCAACATGACATCGACCTTAAGCACACTGCTAAGGCAACACAGGAGTGGCTTCGGGACAAGTCTCTGAATGTCCTTGAGTGGCCCAGCCAGAGCCCGGACTTGAACCCGATTTAACATCTCTGGAGAGACCTGAAAATAGCTGTGCAGCGACGCTCCCCATCCAACCTGACAGAGCTTGAGAGGATCTGCAGAGAAGAATGGGAGAAACTCGCCAAATACAGGCGTGCCAAGCTTGTAGCGTTATACCCAAGAAGACTCAAGGCTGTAATTTCTGCCAAAAGTACTTCAACAAAGTAAAGGGGTCTGAATACTTTCTGAATGTACTGTATATTTAGAAAATACATGGCTCTGGCTGAGGCCATAGGTTCACCTGTGTTTGGTGCCCACAGAAGGCTGCTGAGGGGAGGACAGCTAATAGTAATGGCTGGAATGGAGTTAATGGAATGGTATCAAACACATGGAAACCATGTGTTTGATATGTTCAATACCATTCCATCGATTCCGTTCCAGCCATTACTATTAGCTGTCCTCCCCTCAGCAGCCTTCTGTGTATTCCATGTATTCCGTTCCAGCCATTACTATGAGCCCGTCCTCCCCAATTAAGGTGCCACCGGCCGCCTGTGGTAAGACTCCATCTCTCATTGTTCTGATTTAATGTGCAGTTGCATCAATGAGGAGGAAATCATTTCAAATACAGACACAGCTCTGCTCGCATTTGAGTCAGTGACATCAAACCAACCACTTTACATTGGTATGGTAACACCAGCATTACTAGGAATGTAGGAACGTTTTTTTTCCTGCTGTTTTTCTTACTAAGAATGCATGTAATGGCAATATGAAACATAGATAATCCCTGTTACATTACCAAGAATGGAGAAATAAGCACTGATTTAAATGCATTTTCTTTCTCCCCCAGAGCTCATTTATTTGAGAAAAAACAAGTGTCTGTTTTTAAAAGTATATAATGATTTGGAAGAGACAGCACTAGAAAAATACTTAATTCTTGCTAATAATCACTGTTATGAATTAATATTATTTCAGTAAGCCTACCAATCATGAAGTATGTAGGTTTGTTCCACAGAAAGGTACTGCATCATACAGCAGCTTGACAGCGTTGATATCCTTAGTAGTTTTCTGATTTAGCTCCAATAAGGTAAATACATGTAACGCACTCCTCCAACCTTGACATACCACACTATAAACACTAAACATCCCAGCAGCCTTCCTATAGCTGGCAGCCCACCATAATTCACAACATCCATACAGTGCTCCTGAAGAAATGCACAACATATGAATGTTGAAATGTCTTGGTTGGCATCTTTTATCTACAGCAATGCATTGGGAATGCAATCGGACCATATTTCATGGGCTTCCCAGGAGGAGTATTATATCCCCCAGCATTTTAAACCTCTGGGTTCATTCCTGGCTAATCAAGAGTAATTGATTCCATGTTTGGCTCAAAGACGGCTCATCCTGACACACTTGACCTTTGTATGTTGAATCTAACACTCGTGAGACAGCTCGGATAATAAATACAGTATGTATGGGTTCCGTATACATCTTTTTCCTATGGGAATGCTTGGAAACATCAACGTCAGCATTATGGATTAACCATTCATTTTCAATGGTTAGAAGGAAAGACTGCATTGGTGAGAGGGAGCCAAGTAGATGTTTTCTTTGATTAAAGCTATGTCTGTGTGGAACAGCAAAGAAATAGGAACCATTGTAGGAATTCCCAAATGTCCAACAGCCCAGTCAGTGATGATGTAAAACATGTCTTACTGTGTTCCCTATTCAATATAGACATTAAATCAAGATCAGATTATTGAAAGCTAGGCCTGACTGTTTGACAGTCGTAATAGGTTCTAGCACCACCTCAGGCAATTCTATGTTTGCCTCCCCATCTCAATGTATAGTTTGGAAGGGGATCAATTCTTACAAGAGCAGCAGGTATATTTTTTTAATTCAATAAGTAGCTGTTGGTATTGTCTTGCTAGGAAAATTGAATTTAAGAGCTGTCTTTTACATAGTAGCTTAGTTAATCATTGCTGTTTGAACTGTCTGATTGCTCAATACTTGTGATTGTCGTTGTGGACATTTAGTGCTAGCACTTCAGTCTCCCCTGTTTTTTTAGTGGCGGTATTGTCAAGCGGCGGTGTGGTCACCAAAACAAATACGTTCTGCTGAGTTGTTCGAGGAAGGAAAGAGAGGAAGGCTCCACACCACTTGAGTATCTTACCTAGTTATTTTCTGATTATCTAATTTTGCTCTTTTGTAGCTTTGGCGAGTGTGTTTCCAACCCAAGTTCGCTCCTCTCCCTGTAGGCTTTACAGACGCTCACCACCCCGTGGCTGAAACCCTTCTAATTTAGTGTACCATGTGTGCACAACCCATGTGGAATTCCTAGTCTCTGGCAGAGTTTGGAACTGCTGATCTGCGCTCAATAAGGTTCATGTCAGCCCTTCAGTCCCTACACTTATTGGCCCTGACGGAGACATGGATTTCCCCAGAGAACACTGCTTCTCCAGCTGCTCTCTCGTCATCTGACTATGTGTTCTCTCATAGTCAAAGAGCATCTGGTTGTCACGGTGGTGGCACAGGGCTACTAATTTCTCCTAAGTGGAGATTTTATATTTTCCCCCTCTCTCAGCTGTCTATCTCCTCATTTGAATTCCATGATGTCACTGTCACTTGTCCACTCAAGCTTAACCTTGTTGTCATCTATCGCCCACCAGGTGCCCTGGGATAGTTCCTCAATGAGCTTGACACCTTGATAAGCTAATTTTCCGACGATGGCTCACCACTAATCGTACTGGGTGACTTTAACCTCCCGACGCCTGACTTCAATGTATTTATTTCGACCTTTTCCTTTCCACTCCTTTCCTCTTTTGACTTCACCCTTTCCCAGTCTCTTCCCACTCAAGGCAGGCAACATGCTTTACCTCATCTTCACTAGAGCCTGTTCACCTACTAATCTCACAGCAACCCCCCTCCATGTCTCTGATCCCTACTTTGTTTCCTTTTCTCTCCATCTCTCCTCCAACCCTACCCACTCAGCCCCTACCCAGATGATCATGCGCTGCCGCAATCTTAGCTCTCTCCCGCTACTCTCATCTCTTCTATCCTATTCTCTCTTCTATCCTATTCTCTTTTTCTATTTCTCCCTCCCGTCTCCTGACTCTTCAACTCTACTCTCCTCCCTTTCTGCATCCTTTGACTCTCACTGTCCCCTTTTCTCCCGGCCGGCCTGACCTTCCCCTCCCGTTCTGTGGCTGATTGACTTACTGCGTGCTAACAGAACAGGGCTACGGGCAGCTCATTGGAAATGGAGGAAAACTATTCTGCCTCCAACCGATCTTCCTTCCACTCCCTCCTCTCTACCTCTTCCTCTGTATCCACTGCAAAAGCCACTTTATATCCCTCTAGATTTCAAGCTTCTGCCTCCAACCCTGGGAAATGCTTCTCCACTTTATCCTTCCTCCTTAATCTTCCTCCTCCTCCCCCGCCCTCCTCCCTCTCTGTGGATGACTTTGTCAACCACTTTCAAAAAAAGGTTGATGACATCCGCTCCATGAGTCCACCGGTCCCACTCAGAACTACCATACGCCTTGACCTCTCTTTTCCCCTCTCTCTCCAGATGAAATCCTGCGACTTGTGATGTCATGCCACCCGACAACCTGCCTGCTTGACCCATCCCCTTCTCCAGACCATCTCTGGAGACCTTCTCCCATTCCTCACTTCCCTCATCAACTCATCCCTGACCACTGGCTGCGCCCCCTTTGACTTCAAGATGGCCAAAGTGGCTCCCCTCCTCAAGAAACCAACTCTCGACCCCTCTGATGTCAGAAACAACAGAATGGTATCTCTTCTTTATTTTCTTTCCAAAACACTTGAGTCTGTCTCTGACCAACTCTCTCTTTATCTCTCTCAGAACAATCTTTTTGACCCTAACCAGTCAGGCTTCAAGGTGGCTCACTCAACTGAGACCGCTCTCCTCTGTGTCACAGAGGCTCTGCCAAAGCTGACCCTCTCCTCTGTTCTCATCCTCCTAGACCTATCCGCTGCCTTCAATACCATGATCCATCAGATCCTCCTCTACACCCTCTCAGGGTTGGGCCTCTCAGGCTCTGCACACTCCTGGATTGCATCCTACCTGGCTACCAAGTAGCGTGGAGAGGATCTGAGTCGGCACCACATGCTCTCACTACTGGTGTCCCCCAGGGCTCAATTCTAGGCTCTCTCCTCTTTTCTCTTAACACCAAGTCATTCGGCTCATTCATATCCTCACATTATTATTATTATTATTACATGGTCTCTCCTATCATTGCTATGCGGCTGGCACTCAACTACTCTTCTCCTTCCCCCCCTGCTGACACCCAGGTGGCGACATGCATCTCTGCATGCCTGGCACTTGTCTAGGCACTTGTCATCTTAAATGAAGCTAGCGTTGTGTTCTATGCCTGTATCTCTCCTTTTGGTCCCCTGTCTATAATAAAGTGGATGAATATTTAATGTTGCACTGCCCCACTCCCTCCCCTTCTCCTTCTTGTCACACTCCCTTATTCAGGCTCATGCTGAGTTGGCAGGTCCTCAGCCATTTAGCCAGTCGATTACTGCTGCCAACTCAGAATGAGCTAGCCACTCTTTTTGTCCCATAAAACACTCTAACACACATGTGCGCACGCACCAGGTTGCGCATGCGAGCACGTGCTTGCACACACACGCATGCACACACACTTACTAGGTTGCACTGCACATGCAAACATACACACTCGCATGTGCACACACACGCACCAAACACACAAACATACACACACACTGACATCAGTGGAGGCTGCTGAGGGGAGGACGGCTCATAATAATGGCTGGAATGGAGCGAATGGAATTACATCAAACCATGTGTTTAAAGTATTTGATACCATTCCACTCATTCGGCTCCAGCCATTACCATGAGCCCATCCTCCCCAATTAAGGTGCCATCAACCTCCTGTGACTGACCCCCATATTCCGAGAGGTTTAGTTTCTAATACTTGGCAATAAAATCTGGGGGCTTATGTGGGAGCTGGGATCATGTGAGCTTTGATTTGTTCACCGTGTCTTTCTGGCTACTTCCATGTATAGCGTATACTCCCCTGCATAATAATACCCCAATAAATGATGGTGGAAAATACCAGAGGGATTTGCAGTCTGGTAGATTTACTCTGAAATACAGAACCAATATTGGAGGATTAAAAACAATGGAGCAGAAAAAGTTGCATTTAATGAATTGTTAGATTCCTCCTTAAGGGAGGACCAGAGTGGTTTGGAGGTGATATGTCATTGGGTTTGGGTTGGCATTTCCCACAATCCTGCGTCACTCATTACTCCTTCTTTAAGGTTTTATGTGCTCTCCCTGTTGCACTCGGCACAGTGTGTGAAGCTGTCAGTTACTGATATTATGGTTGTGATGTCACGAGAGGCTGTGTCCTGGAGGGACGTTACATCCCCCTGAGGTGGCTGCAAACCCAGACAGCTATGGCTCCATCTGCTGGTATGGTCGGGAACTCCACCCCTCTATGGCCAATCTTCCCACGCAGCTGAAACAAATGAGGAGCTGATGAGCTGAAGGTTTGGGAAGGGAAGAGACACACTGAGGGAGTGTGTGGGGGGTGAAGAGACACAGTCTCCAACCTGGGCTCTCTGGAGGACAAGAGTGCTGCACGTCCACTTCCATGAGGAATATAAGGATTTGGAGATACTTACCTTTGGATATATGCACCTGTGGAAATACGTGAGAGACATTTGGAAGGACTTTTTGCTGGGTTGGCCACTAGCTGCAACGTGGACTACAGTAAGGCTGGGGAAAAGTTATCTGAGCGAGTGAGAATTATGATTTTGGATGTGGAAGAGACATCCCTGAACTGTTAACCCTTAAAGAGCCACAAGAGAACAGAATTTTGTTATATTTTCGTTAATTTCCCAAGACCTATAATAAAATCCTTGTTTTGTTTGAACCTTGTCTCCTTGCACTACTTGAGCAATCCCGCTGAAAGCTGTGTAGCCTCTCGTGACGTCACAGATGGTGGAGAATACAGGCACGCTCAAGCGTTAATAGTGCATGTCAGAGGAGGATACCGAAGGTTTGATCACCCAGTTTTCCAAGTTGGCCGTAGGCTCCCCGCCCGACTGAAATGGAGGACATATTGAAAGCCCTTGTTGCTGGCCAGCAAGCCCAGATGCAAGCAAACGTGGCTCTCTTGGAGGAGCAAAAGAAAGCCAACCTTCTGAAGGCAGAGGAATTGCAGTTGCAGAGACAGAGGGTTGTCCAAAATACCCGCCCAATAAAGGCAAGTGACTTTATATCTAAGATGGGAGCTACCGATGACATTGAGGCATACCTGCATGCATTTGAGGCCACGGCCACTAGGGAAGCCTGGCCCAAGCAACAGTGGGTTGGTCTGTTAGCCCCCTTTCTAACCGGGGAATCGCTGAATGCTGTCCGGGACCTGGGCCCTGACCAGGTTACTGACTATGATGCCCTGAAGTCGGAGATCCTCAGCAGATATGGACTCACAAAGTTTGGTATGGCCCAGCGCTTTCACAGCTGGACCTTCCAACCAGACCAACCTCCTCGGGCGCAGATGCATGAACTTGTCCGAATCGCAAGGAAATGGCTGGATCCGCAGAGGAATACAGCAGCGGCGGTGGTGGAGGCCGTTGTGGTGGATCGTTACCTCACGCGCCCTGCCTTATGAGGCAAAACGGTTCATCAGTCAACAGGCCTTGACCACGGCTGATCTGACCGTGGAAGCTGTGGAAAAGTACCAGGCCACAGCGGAGATGCTGAATGCTTCCCGAAAAGACCCCAGGAGTGCGGCCCCACCACAAATGGGAAGAACCCGTCCAAAGGACCCCAAGGTCTCGAACCCAGCCACGTCAGGACTTATCCCGGCTCCAGGGGGAGCCAGAAACCAGGCGGGTCCAAGAAGAGTACACCAGGAGGGGGAAACTCGACAGTGTTACCGGTGTGGGGAGATGGGACATATCTCCTGGCAGTGTGGGAAACCAGCCGATGAACCTATGCCCACTGCGGAGTCCTCCAGCTCAGCACCCACACACCGTGTTGCCTCGCTCTTGGGAGTCGTAGATGGCGGCCCAGATCGACCCTCCACCTGCCCGGTAACTGTGAATCACCATGATGTGGAGGCCTTACTGGATTCTGGTAGCCGGGCCACCCTGGTGCGTAAGGATTTGGTGGGCCCAACGTGTCTGACCCCGGGGAAAGTCCTCCCAGTTTCCTGTGTCCATGGGGACACCAGAGAATACCCCATTACTGAACTTACAATGACCAGCACACGGGGAACCATACACACGACGGCGGGGGGTGGTTGATTCCCTCCCCGTCCCTGTCCTAATTGGACGAGACTGCCCAGCCTTTTACCCACTCTGGAGAGAGTCTCAGGAGAGGATAACCCGAGTACCTCGGAAACGGAGAGGCAAGACTCATCCTGGGAAGGCTCCGGTGCAATCCTCCGAATTACTCACTCCCGCCCGGGCTCTGATAGGGATGGCAGGTGCCCAGACCGACACAGAGACGGAGCTACAGAATCTGGACAAAGAACTGTCTGGTCTGAAGGGGACCGCTGAGAGGTATCGTTTGTTAAAGCAACAGTTAGACATGAAGACAGAAGAGTTAGATATCCTCCAGGCTAAACTCCAACAGGGCTCCTTCCATAAGCAACAGGAGGAGCTGGAGAGGCTGCGCAGGACCATCGAGGAGTGTGAGGAGACCCTGCGCAGTAGTAAGGAGGTCCAGAAGAAGGCAGAGGAGAAGTACAAGGTGTTGGAGAACAAGATGAAGAATGCGGAGGCAAAGAGAGAGAAGGAACTGAAAGCTGCTCAACAGAAGCTAAACTCTGCTAAAACCAAGGCTGATGCGTTCAGTAAGAAACTCAAGGAGAGACAACAGGAGGCTGAGTCCCTGGTCCTAGAGGTGGAGGAGTTGAAGAGAGAGCAGGCTGGCAAGCACCACGGCAATGCGGACGCCCTCTCCCGGCGTGATGCCTTCTTCGCTGCCTTTACCCCGACGAGGACGTCGGTCCCGAGGAGGGGATGTGTGATGTCACGAGAGGCTGTGTCCTGGAGGGACGTTACATCCCCCTGAGGTGGCTGCAAACCCAGACAGCTATGGCTCCATCTGCTGGTATGGTCGGGAACTCCACCCCTCTATGGCCAATCTTCCCACGCAGCTGAAACAAATGAGGAGCTGATGAGCTGAAGGTTTGGGAAGGGAAGAGACACACTGAGGGAGTGTGTGGGGGTGAAGAGACACAGTCTCCAACCTGGGCTCTCTGGAGGACAAGAGTGCTGCACGTCCACTTCCATGAGGAATATAAGGATTTGGAGATACTTACCTTTGGGAAATACTCACCTTTGGATATATGCACCTGTGGAAATACGTGAGAGACATTTGGAAGGACTTTTTGCTGGGTTGGCCACTAGCTGCAACGTGGACTACAGTAAGGCTGGGGAAAAGTTATCTGAGCGAGTGAGAATTATGATTTTGGATGTGGAAGAGACATCCCTGAACTGTTAACCCTTAAAGAGCCACAAGAGAACAGAATTTTGTTATATTTTCGTTAATTTCCCAAGACCTATAATAAAATCCTTGTTTTGTTTGAACCTTGTCTCCTTGCACTACTTGAGCAATCCCGCTGAAAGCTGTGTAGCCTCTCGTGACGTCACATGGTATATACAACACCCCCCCAAAACATACAGCCCTCTTACACACACAGACAGGAAACCATTGCACTGGCCAGTACACCTCCCTCTCTCTCTCTCTCTCTCTCTCTCTCTCTCTCTCTCTCTCTCTCTCTCTCTCTCTCTCTCTCTCTCTCTCTCTCTCTCTCTCTCTCTCTCTCTCTCTGTAGTTGGCCTGTCTTAGTGGTCCTCCCCCTCTCTGCTGCTCTGTGGCTGATTAGCACTCTGACATTAGTCAGCCGCAGGAATGCACTGAGTGCTCTAATCACTAACTGGACATGCTCCAGGACCAGGGTCCTGGAAGAGAAAGGCTAAAACCCCTGCATTGAGAGAGAGAGGTTGTGTGAGAGAGGGGGAGGTAGAAGAGAGACAGAGAGAGAGAAAGAAAGAGGGAGAGAGACTTTCATAGGTGTATTCCTATGCTGGGTGAGATTGCATTTGGAGTTAGAGAGTGCAATACAGGGCTGTCAGGCTTGTTTCAGGGAACATGGCAAGCATCGGACGCTGGGAGAATGTGAGTTCAGCAGTGCCAAGAGTCCTGCGTCAGTGCCGATGAAGATACAACACAGCACCGTGGGTCACAGTATACATTGGACTGGCCTGGCAACAAAGATGGAGTGAGAGATCATGTAGCATGGTTCAAAGGCACGTCTGCGAACACTCTGGGTTTGCTATGTGATCTGAATCTCAGATGCTCCTCTCAGATGCTCCATCGCTAGAATAGAAGCAGGGAAATTCATGGAAAGGATTCAATGTCAGCTTGCTCTGTATCCTCATCACTAGCAACATAGGACAATTATTATCAAGACAATAGCATTGCTACAGTTAATACCAACGCAAATCATATCCACACAGTGAATTACATTAACTTTTACATTTAGCAAGTCAATCACTGCAGCAATGAGCCGTTGATTACTAATTAACCCCCCGTCAGCTAATTACTAACCACTAATCAGAACAGAAAGTAGCACTGTGTCACTGTTTGGTCAGTAGAATCAGAAAGAGTTGAACACATTGATTAGAAACTATGCTGACACATCATATGACTTTGTTTGCCTTATACCATGATTACGTGGGCAGGCATGGGAATAAATCCATAATCCACAATCCATGCATAACAAATATCATGTTTACTTGTATGGCTGGTGGAAAAATAATGAGTAGAATAGTTTGATAAGCAGTAAACGAACAATGACAGCGCTGCTATGTTGACCCGCTTTGATTTTGCTGGTGCCTGTTTATTTTCTTCCTGAAAAACTCCCCAGTCTTTGCCGATGTCAAGCATACCCATACCATGATGTAGCCATCACCATGCTTGAAAATAAGTAGGCAGTTACTCAGTGATGTGTTGTGTTGGATTTGCCCCAAACATAAGGCTTTGCATTTAGGCCAAAAAGTGTATTCCTTTGCCATGTTTTTTTTTTGCAGTATTACTTCAAATAATGACATGATGACAGCGCTGCTATGTTGACCCGCTTTGACCCACCGTGTGATTGATTTTATATTCTTTATACATGTAGTCAGGCATTGCAATGAATATACAATCTATACGATAACAAGTATTTCACATCATCAAATGATTGTTATGCTATAATTATATTTCCGGAACATACTACAGTCTA
This sequence comes from Coregonus clupeaformis, assembly GCF_020615455.1. Taxonomy (NCBI): domain Eukaryota; kingdom Metazoa; phylum Chordata; class Actinopteri; order Salmoniformes; family Salmonidae; genus Coregonus; species Coregonus clupeaformis. The sequence goes on from NC_059192.1 coordinate 22,823,349, forward strand.
GTGTTTGTTTCTGCTCAATATGATTGATATTTTTACACTACAATGGACACACCACTAACAAGTGAGCACACTTAGAATGAGTGGAGAGGAAAGCTTTACAAATACATTTGGTTTGGCACAATACATGAGAAATAAGCTCTACTCACAACTCCCTCACATACAGTTGAAGTCGGAAGTTTACATACACCTTAGCCAAATACATTTAAACTCAGTTTTTCACAATTCCTGACATTTAATCCTAGTAAAAAATTCCCTGTCTTAGGTCAGTTAGGATCACCACTTTATTTTAAGAATGTGAAATGTCAGAATAATAGTAGAGAGAATGATTTATTTCAGCTTTTATTTATTTCATCACATTCCCAGTGGGTCAGAAGTTAACATACACTCAATTAGTATTTGGTAGCATTGCCTTTAAATTGTTTAACTTGGGTCAAATGTTTCAGGCAGCCTTCCACAAGCTTCCCACAATAAGTTGGGTGAATTTTGGCCCATTCCTCCTGACAAAGCTGGTGTAACTGATTTAGGTTTGTAGGCCTCCTTGCTTGCACATGCTTTTTCAGTTCTGCCCACAAATGTTCTATAGGATTGCGGTCAGGGCTTTGTAATGGCCACTCCAATACCTTGACTTTGTTGTCCTTAAGCCATTTTGCCACAACTTTGGAAGTATGCTTGGGGTCATTGTCCATTTGGAAGACCCATTTGCGACCAAGCTTTAACTTCCTGACTGATGTATTGAGATGTTGCTTCAGTATAGCCACAATTTTCCTTCCTCATGATGCCATCTATTTTGTGAAGTGCACCAGTCCCTCCTGTAGCAAAGCACCTCCACAGCATGATGTGGAGTGGTCCTCTGTAGCTCAGCTGGTAGAGCATGGCACTTGTAACGCCAAGGTAGTGGGTTCGATCCCCGGGACCACCCATACACAAAAAAATTAAAATAATGTATGCTTGCATGACTGTAAGTCGCTTTGGATAAAAGCGTCTGCTAAATGGCATATTATTATTATATGATGCTGCCACCCCCGTGCTTCACGGTTGGGATGGTGTTCTTCTGCTTGCAAGCGACCCCCTTTTTCCTCCAAACATTACGATAGTCATTCTGGCCAAACAGTTCTATTTTTGTTTCATCAGACCAGAGGACATTTCTCCAAAAAGTAAGATCTTTGTCCCCATGTGCAGTTGCAAATCGTAGTCTGGCTTTTTTATGGCGATTTTGGAGCAGTGGCTTTTTCCTTGCTGAGCGGCCTTTCAGGTTATGTCGATATAGGACTCGTTTTACTGTGGATATAGATTATTTGGTACCTGTTTCCTCCAGCATCTTCACACTGTCCTTTGCAGTTTTTCTGGGATTGATTTGCACTTTTCGCACCAAAGTATGTTCATCTCTAGGAGACAGAACGCATCTCCTTCCTGAGCGGTATGACGGCTGCGTGGTTCCATGGTGTTTATACTTGCACACTATTGTTTGTACAGATGAACGTGGTACCTTCAGGCATTTTGAAATTGCTCCCAAAGATGAACCAAACTTGTGGAGGCCTACAATTTCTTTTTTTGAGGTCTTGGCTGATTTCTTTTGATTTTCCAATGATGTCAAGCAAAGAGGCACTGAGTTTGAAGGTAGGCCTTGAAATACATCCACAGGTACACCTCCAATTGACTCAAATGATGTCAATTAGCCTATCAGAAGCTTCTAAAGCCATGACATCATTTTCTGGAATTTTCAAAGCAGTTTAAAGGCACAGTCAACTTAGTGTATGTAAACTTCTGACCCACTGGAATTGTGATACCGTGAATTATAAGTGAAATAATCTGTCTGTAAACAATTGTTGGAAAAATTACTTGTGTCATGCACAAAGTAGATGTCTTAACCAACTTGCCAAAACTATAGTTTGTTAACAAGAAATGTATGGAGTGGTTGAACAACAAGTTTGAATGATTCCAACCTAAGTGTATGTAAACTTCCGACTTCAACTGTATGTACTTTATAAATACTTTGTTTTGAGTGACCAGTGTAATTTCTCACAAAAAGAGAAATTTCAGCAGTACCTGATGCCCTTTAAGGTCTCAAAATGGTAAAAGAATAAGCACGCAACACAGGATGTTAAAGGAAATATATTGAATATTTTATTCACAAAAGCTGTTGTGAAACAACTGTTGTAAGGACTTGAGGAAGAGTTTTAATGTGAATGTTTTGCTAATAACCTAATCATCAAACAGAAAGGACCGAATTTGGCCCGAGGGTGGTTTTATTTGGCCACCCAATTTGCTTTATGCTTAGGTTCATGTGATTGAGGAAGAAATGTCACATGCATACATTTTGCATGTATAACCTTTAAATGCTTCCAGTGCTTCAGTCTTTTAAACGCAGACTATTTTCACACATGGCTTTGTTTGGCAGCACCTTTACTGGCCTTTAAAGGTGGTAACTCTTTAAATGTAATGGGATAGTTCAGCGAAACAATGTATTCAGATATGTGTTTTCTTACCTCGTAAGCAGTCTCAAGTTACACATCACACTATTACAACAGTGTGACTGTTTTGGAATAAAATGTTCAATACATTTTCAGAAAAACATCCTCTGTATTGTGTGCTTATGTTAAAAGTGTTTTAAAAAGTACAAAGTGGGGGTCTCCCGAGTGGCGCAGTGGTCTAAGGCAATGCATCACAGTGCTAGTTGTGCCACTTGAGATCCTGGTTCGGGTCCAGTCACAGCCGGCCGTGACCGGGAGACCAATGGGGCGGTGCACAATTGGCCCAGCGTCGTCCAGGTTAGGGGAGGGTTTGGCCGGCAGGGGTATTCTTGTCCCATCGCGCACTAGTGACTCCTGTGGTGGACCGGGCGCAGTGCACGCTGACATGGTCGCCAGGTGTACAGTGTTGGTGCGGCTGGCTTCTGGGTTAAGCGGGCTGGGTTGTGTTTCGGAGGACGCACGGCTCTCGACCTTCGCCTCTCCTGAGTCCGTACGGGAGTTGCAGCGATGGGACAAGATTGTAACTACCAATTGGATACCATGAAATTGGGGAGAAAATGAAAAGTACCAAAGAAAAGTACAAAGTGTTAGAAATGTGTTCCTTCCCGGGGTAACTTGTGCCAGGAGAGCACATATTTTTGACCATTTTAACCATTATGTTATAGGGGCCATTTTGAGGCCTTAAAAAGCATAGGTAGGGGATAACTGGGTATGTTGAGCCATGTTTTACATTCAGCATCACTACGTCAAGATAGATATAAATATAAATATAGATATCTAAATATATTTCAGGATTTTGTTTATCACTGGAAATAATCAGAATTCATAAAAACATAGCTTGTCCAAAAAAAGTGGTCTCTTGGCACAACTAACCCTTTGTACTTTTTAAACACTTTTAACATAGGCTCAGGCCCTGGTGTAACCTCACATCCCAGCAATAATTACGCCAGGGAAGAAAACACTTCAAATGTGGACTAGAGGGGGGCGAACCAAACTGAAGGAGGCAATTTTCATCATTTGAACTTAACTAAATAATGTGAGGTGTCGTTAAAATACTATGCACATTATGCATTAAACTGACCAAATGTAATCATAATTTGTATGGGGTATATTGATTATCCATTGGCTCGACTTGCCCCTGGCCAAATGGCACAACTTACCCCAAAGCAACCATTATGCATTAAACTGACCAAATGTAATCATAATTTGTATGGGGTATATTGATTATCCATTGGCTCGACTTGCCCCTGGCCAAATGGCACAACTTACCCCAACATCCACACATCTACAATAATGCACTTTCATGCTAGGTTTAGGACCTCATATTGTATCTTATAGAGACCCCAACTGATGTATAAAACAGTCAGATAGAAGCATCATGAAAACTGTAACACAATACGTTCTTTTGACTTTGTGAAAATCTTTTTTTTTTTTTTACTTAACTTGCTTAATACTTTTCCCAAGTGGTTTCATCCTTCACAGACTCCTGAAATGATGATCTCTTCCTAAATATTTGGTCACATGATTAAGTTTGTGTATGGTAACCTAGAAACAAAGGGTGGCTCAACTAACCCTTTGGCACAAGTTACCCCACTCTCCCCTACTGCTGGAATGTCTGCCAATGGCATGTCCATCTTTTTGTGAGAAATTACACTTGTCACTCAAAACATTTATAAAGTATTTATAAAGTATAAATAGCTCACACTTTAGATGAGTCCACGCAAAAATACTTAACTAATGATTAGTAAATGGTTTACAAGGACCTATTTTAAACATTTTATGAATGTTCTTATGAATCATTATTAAATAATTTAAAAAATATATATAAATGTATGAATAACTAGGTTACCAACGTTTACAATTGTGGGAGTAATGGTTAATAAATTATGAATAAACTATTTACTAATCCATTATAAATGCTTTATTTCGTAGAGTTATCATAAAATGCTACCAGATTATGCATTTATTGCAACTGCAATTGCACAATAAATGCTGAAAAAACGTCTGTATTTGTGAGTACTGCTGGCAATTTTAATTCCTTAAAGTTGGATTACTCAGCACCACAGCACCTGCAGACACATCTATACCTTTTCAATTTGGAGTTGAGCCAGCATGTTTGTCATTCAAGCTGAGTGCATAGAGAAATGATGGGGAACTGTGCAACAGGAGGGCTTAGGAGCCGAAATTGCGAATTAGGAGAAGTTTCTCAGTCATTTCAGACAGCTACAAAGTTAGGCAGGCAAGCAAGCTTTTGGGGAAACATTCGTATTTGTTCTTCTCTTATGAATATTGAACAGGACTTATCAGGGCTACCTAACCATATTAAATCACCTGCACCTGCGGCGACAGCCTGAGACTTTGATCCTCCACACTGTCGAATCCTAACGGCAACTATGGCGACGTCTTTGTTGCAGGTGGGGTGTTGTGAATGCAGTGTGTATCTTGTACATCAGTGTATGAGCAGGCATATTTTACTCTTTGTGAAGTGCATGCTTCGAATGCATAAACATTGTATAGCGGGGTAATTTGTTGAAATATGCCTTATGTTTCCACAAACTATTTTCACAAACTTTTGGATGGGAGAGGTGGAGAGTGTGTGTGTGTCTGTGTGCGTGCACATATGTGTTTGTGTGTGCTTGTGCGTTTGTGTGTTTGTGCATGTGTGCGTACTTGTGTGCCAGCACAGCTGTAAGCACACAGAAGGTGTATCGCTTTCAGCAATCACAAACATACTAAAAGTCTCAATGGCTCTTAATCCGAACTTGAGGTCGTTGGCCAAAAACATACACACTATTGTGTTTGCCGTGGACTTTTGTGCAGCCGCTATAAATCAGGAGTAAGGGAACCTGACGCATTGCAGAGGGAATGGGCTTGGATGTGATGCCTGAGTGGGCACATGTGCTTCATAGCATTCGGGATCACTCCGGCACACAAACATATGCACATACACACAGCCCTATGTATTTGATTGAGGAAGAAAGCTCGCATATCACAACCCCCAGATCCAGTCACCGCTGGCCTAGTGCATAATCACATCATATTCATGTGGTTATGCAGTGTTCAAAGAGAGACTAGGATACATGTGGGATGGACACTACAGTATACACTGTTAGAAAAAAGGGGTCCAAAAGGGTTCTTCAGCTGTCCCCATAGGAGAACCCTTTTTTGTTCCAGGTAGAAACCTTTTTGGTTCCAGGTAGAACTATTTTGGGTTCCATGTAGAACCCTCTGTGGAAAAGGTTCTACAAGGAACTCAAAAGATTCTACCTAGAACCAAAAGGGTTCTTCAAAGGGTTATCCTATGGGGACAACCAAAAAACTATTTTAGGTTCTAGATAGCACCTTTTTTCCTAAGAGTTTAGGACAGTGGAACAGTTATATTGGTTCCACAACAGGGGTTTCAATGTGGGTTCTCTTAGGATGTTGTGAAGATTCTCAGCTAACCCAGTTGACATAGTTTATGGGACAATAAGAATATCTACTTTTAACGTACTATACAGACACACACGCAAATATAAAGTAGAGCAAACCTGCCTACATGTTCAACCTATGACGAAGATCTCGCAGTCAGCAATGCATGATGCTCTTTACAGGATGGTTGTTATCAATATTGAGAGCCTTGTGCTATGACATTCTACCTGTTACATACTGAGCACATTCTCTCTCTCTCTCCCTCTCTCTCTCTCTCTCTCTCTCTCTCTCTCTCTCTCTCTCTCTCTCTTTCAAACTTTCTCTCTCGCTCACAAGCAAGCTCTCGCATGCACACACGCACACACACCCACCACAAATCCATCCCCACACACACCCTTATTTATTGTCTCTTAATAGGTCAGATGAAACTCTCTGCTCCCTGCTGGTCTGTGCTCTGTGTGTTGTACCCTACTGTCTAGCCCAGGCTGGCTCCTGGTGGCCCATTGAGTGTGTGATTAGGGTGGGCTGCAGACTGTGAAATGTGCTGCAGGGAGATCACTAGGTATCACTGATGCACCCTGAGCTGGGGGAGTGTTGTCGGGTCACTTGAGCTTTTGATCAGATGCTTCACCTGAAAGAGGCCTTCAAAGAGAACGTTTCAGTGTGTTGTTACCCCATCCGGATTTTCTGTACAAGTTGGGGCACAGAATAGGTACAGAACAACAGAAAGAAAGAGCTTTGAGTGAAACATCATACTATCGTGGCAGGGCTGATCCTTAAGGTGAAATGGTCAAAGTACTATTTCATATACAGTTGAGTCGTGATAGATGCACTTTTGTTAAGTGCAAACTAAGTGCTGTGAATTGATGTGTGTTGTCGTGACTGCTTACAACAAGATGTTGTGCTAAACCTCCAGGACTTCTTTACATTTTATGGGATTCCTTCAGTTGATAACATTATATAGAGAATGAAACAGGAATACCTCTATAAATACTGTATCTATATATAGAGTGTATGGAAAGTAGGCCTATATATCGCACATATGACTTCAGTGTCCTGCTGGATTTTGTGAAGGTGAAATGTCACTGTTCAATCTTTTTTAAACATCGCCTCAGCTTGGGATCCTCCTTTCTTTTCCTTTAGGTTTAGACACATCAAGTGAAGTCTTGCTTATCCAAACCACTGAGGCAATTCACAGCATACTGCTATTCCATATCGCTTCCATTACCTACGATGCGTCAACATGAGCATTACCATAATTATCCACTTCAATAGAATGTGATGATTTCCTCTGAATTATACTGTGGCCAATTTCAGGTTCTTGTTCTTTACTTTCTGAAATAGCTTTTTCAATCACAATTCCAAATGGATACTGTGACAAGTGGTCAGATTTATTTCCATCCACTTTTAATAAAAACTGAAAGCCAACGAGGTGGATACCATCAGAGAACTAACTAAACTGAACAAAAAAATAAACTCAACATGTAAACTGTTGGTCCCATGTTTCATGAGCTGAAATAAAAGATCCCAGAATTTTTCATACGCACAACAAGCTTATTTCTCTTAAATTTGGTGCACAAATTTGTTTACATCCCTGTTAGTGAGCATTTCTCCTTTACCAATATAATCCACCCACATGACAGGTGTGGCATATCAAGAAGCTGATTAAACAGGATGATCATTACACGGTGCACCTTATGCTGGGGACAATAAAAGGCCACTAAAATGTGCAGTTTTGTCACAACACAATGCCACAGGTGTCAAGTTTTGAGGGAGCGTGTAATTGGCATGCTGACTGCAGGAATGTCTACCAGAGCTGTTTCCAGAGAATTCAATGTTAATTTCTCTACCATAAGCCGCCTCCAACGTTGTATTAGAGAATTTGGCAGTACTTTGAACCGGCCTCACAACCGCAGACCACATATAACCACGCCAGACCAGGACCTCCACATCCGGCTTCTTCACCTGTGAGATCATCTGAGACCAGCCACCTGGTCAGCTGATGAAACTGAGGAGTATTTCTGTCTGTAATAAAGCCCTTTTGTGGGGGCAAACTCATTCTGATTAGCTTGGCCTGGCTCCCCAGTGGGTTGGCCTGGCTCCCAAGTGGGCGGGCCTATGCCCTCCCAGGCCCACCCATGGCTGCGCCCCTGCCCAGTCATGTGAAATCCATTGATTAAGGCCTAATTTATTTATTTCAATTGACTGATTTCCTTATATGAACTGTAACTCAGTAAAATCATTGAAATTGTTGCATGTTACATTTATCTTTGTACACATACTGTCACGTCTCCTCCCGTTGCTCCCCTCCGGCGCTCTAATTTGCCGGTCTACTGAGCCACTGGTCTGAGCGCACCACCTCGGCAACACCAGAATGGAAACCCAACGCACCCTAATCACCTCCAGCGCACCTGCACCTCATCATCTCATCACCTCCCCTATATAGCCCTGGACTGTTCAGTGTTGTGTTGTGTGTGATTGTTAGTGTCTTGTCGTGTACTTGCGCTTTGTTGTTCTCTTGCTCAGTGTTAAGTAAACCTTTACATTGTTGATTCCTGCGTCTGCGTCCTGCCTCTTCGTATCCTCAGTACTTGTCACACATACAGTGGGGGAAAAAAGTATTTAGTCAGCCACCAATTGTGCAAGTTCTCCCACTTAAAAAGATGAGAGAGGCCTGCAATTTTCATCATAGGTACACGTCAACTATGACAGACAAATTGAGAGAAAAAAATTCCAGAAAATCAGATTGTAGGATTTTTTATGAATTTATTTGCAAATTATGGTGGAAAATAAGTATTTGGTCACCTACAAACAAGCAAGATTTCTGGCTCTCACAGACCTGTAACTTCTTCTTTAAGAGGCTCCTCTGTCCTCCACTCGTTACCTGTATTAATGGCACCTGTTTGAACTTGTTATCAGTATAAAATACACCTGTCCACAACCTCAAACAGTCACACTCCAAACTCCACTATGGCCAAGACCAAAGAGCTGTCAAAGGACACCAGAAACAAAATTGTAGACATGCACCTGGCTGGGAAGACTGAATCTGCAATAGGTAAGCAGCTTGGTTTGAAGAAATCAACTGTGGGAGCAATTATTAGGAAATGGAAGACATACAAGACCCCTGATAATCTCCCTCGATCTGGGGCTCCACGCAAGATCTCACCCCGTGGGGTCAAAATGATCACAAGAACGGTGAGCAAAAATCCCAGAACCACACGGGGGGACCTAGTGAATGACCTGCAGAGAGCTGGGACCAAAGTAACAAAGTCTACCATCAGTAACACACTACGCCGCCAGGGACTCAAATCCTGCAGTGCCAGACGTGTCCCCCTGCTTAAGCCAGTACATGTCCAGACCCGTCTGAAGTTTGCTAGAGTGCATTTGGATGATCCAGAAGAGGATTGGGAGAATGTCATATGGTCAGATGAAACCAAAAGATAACTTTTTGGTAAAAACTCAACTCGTCGTGTTTGGAGGACAAAGAATGCTGAGTTGCATCCAAAGAACATCATACCTACTGTGAAGCATGGGGGTGGAAACATCATGCTTTGGGGCTGTTTTTCTGCAAAGGGACCAGGACGACTGATCCATGTAAAGGAAAGAATGAATGGGGCCATGTATCGTGAGATTTTGAGTGAAAACCTCCTTCCATCAGCAAGGGCATTGAAGATGAAACGTGGCTGGGTCTTTCAGCATGACAATGTTCCCAAACACACCGCTCGGGCAACGAAGGAGTGGCTTCGTAAGAAGCATTTCAAGGTCCTGGAGTGGCCTAGCCAGTCTCCAGATCTCAACCCCATTGAAAATCTTTGGAGGTAGTTGAAAGTCTGTGTTGCCCAGCGACATCCCCAAAACATCACTGCTCTAGAGGAGATCTGCATGGAGGAATGGGCCAAAATACCAGCAACAGTGTGTGAAAACCTTGTGAAGACTTACAGAAAACGTTTGACCTGTGTCATTGCCAACAAAGGGTATATAACAAAGTATTGAGAAACTTTTGTTATTGACCAAATACTTATTTTCCACCATAATTTGCAAATAAATTCATAAAATATCCTACAATGTGATTTTCTGGAGAAAAAAATTCTCATTTTGTCTGTCATAGTTGACGTGTACCTATGATGAAAATTACAGGCCTCTCTCATCTTTTTAAGTGGGAGAACTTGCACAATTGGTGGCTGACTAAATACTTTTTTCCCCCACATGTTATTCAATAATTTCACCCACACCGCTCGTGCGCATGAATCAGGTCAGCATTGTCAAGCGCTGAACTAGCACTGGTTCTATTTGAGATGCTCCAAGTGCTGCAAGTCCCATCAGACTGTTGAACAGCCATCACTAGCCGTCTAACAGGTGAAGCATACTCACTCACACAAAACACACACACAAGCTATCACTCACACACACACACCTCATACTTACGAACACACGCACGCACACACATACACACACACATGCACACACTCACACACACTCACAGCCAACGCTGCTGTCCCATGTTATAGAGACATTGAACCACTGGTCATTCCCAATTCACACTGTGTATTTAAATACTGTATCCCCAACATAGCTTATTCTTAATATCTCTACTACTGTGCATTGTATTTTAGTTACACTGTTTATACACACCGCATGTTTATATACTGGATTCTTGACATAGCTCACTCTAATATATCTACTGCTGTACATACACTGCATAACCAGAAGTATGTGGACACCTGCTCGTCGAACATCTCATTCCAAAATCATGGGCATTAATATGGAGTTGGTCCCCCTTTGATGCTATGATGCCACTCTTCTGAGAAGGCTTTCCACTAGATGTTGGAACATTGCTGCGGGGACTTGCTTCCATTCAGCGACAAGAGCACTAGTGAGGTCGTGCATTGATGTTGACCGATTAGGCCTGGCTCGCAGTCTGTGTTTCAATTCATCCCAAAGGTGTTTGATGGGGTTTAGGTCAGGGCTCTGTGCAGGCCAGTCAAGTTCTTCTACACCGATCTCGACAAACTATTTCTATATGGACCTCACTTTGTGCACGAGGGCATTGTTATGCTGAAACAGAAAAGCAGAATTTCTTCAGCCTCCTGAGATTGAAGAGGCGCTGTTGCACCTTCTTCACCACACTGTCTGTGTGGGTGGACCATTTCAGATTGTCAGTGGTGTGTACGCCGAGGAATTGTCAGTGATGTGTACGTCGATGTGGATAGGGGTGTGCTCCCTCTGCTGTTTCCTGAAGTCCACGATCAGCTCCTTCGTTTTGTTGACGTTGAAAGAGAGGTTATATTCCTAGCCACACTCTGCCAGAGCCCTCACCTCCTCCCTGTAGGCTGTCTCGTCATTGTTGGTAATCAGGCCTACTACTGTTGTGTCGTCTGCAAACTTGATGATTGAGTTGGAGGCGTGAGTGGCCAAGCAGTCATGGGTGAACCGGGAGTACAGGAGGGGGCTGAGCACGCACCCTTGTGGGGCCCCTGTGTTGAGGATCAGCGAAGTGGAGGTGTTGTTTCCAACCTTCACCACCTGGGGGCGGCCCGTCAGGTAGTCCAGGACCCAGTTGCACAGGACGGGGTTCAGACCCAGGGCCCCGAGCTTGATGATGAGCTTGGAGGGTACTATGGTGTTGAAGGCTGAGCTATAGTCAATGAACAGCATTCTGACGTAGGTATTCCTCTTCTCCAGATGGGATAGGGCACTGTGCAGTGCAATGGTGATTGCATTGTCTTTAGATCTATTGGGGCGGTAAGCAAATTGAAGTGGGTCTAGGGTGTCAGGCAAGGTAGAGGTGATATGATCCTTAACTAGCCTCTCAAAGCACTTCATGATGACAGAAGTGAGTGCAACAGGGCAATAGTCATTTAGTTCAGTTACCTTTGCTTTATTGGGTACAGGAACAATGATGGACATTTTGAAGCAAGTGGCAGCAGACTGGGATAGGGAGAGATTGAATATGTCCGTAAACACTCCAGCCAGCTGGTCTGTGCATGCTCTGAGGAAGTGGCTAGGGATGCCGTCTGGGCCGGCAGCCTTGCGTGGGTTAACACGCTTAAATGTCTTACTCAAGTTGGCCACGTAGAATGAGAGCCCACAGTCCTTGGGAGCAGGCCGCGACTGTGTTATCCACAAAAAGGGCGAAAAAGGTGTTTAGCTTGTCTGGGAGCAAGAAGTCGGTGTCCGTGGCTGGTTTTCCCTTTGTAATCCGTGACTGTCTGTAGACCCTGCCACATACGTCTCGTGTCTGAGCCGTTGAATTGCGACTCCACTTTGTCTCTGTACGGACGTTTTGCCTGTTTGATTGCCTTACGGAGGGAATAACTACACTGTTTGTATTCAACCATATACCCAGTCACCTTGCCATGGTTAAATGCAGTGGTTTGCGCTTTCAGTTTTGCGCGAATGCTGCCATCTACCGACGGTTTCTGGTTTGGGTAGGTTTTAATAGTCACCGTGTCCGTGTAAGCATCAATGTTATTTTCAGAGGCTACCCAGAACATATCCCAGTCTGTGTAATCAAAACAATCTTGAAGCATGGATTCCGATTGGTCAGACCAGCGTCGAATAGACCTTAGCACGGGTAATTCCTGTTTGAGTTTCTGCCTGTAGGAAGGGAGGAGCTAAATGTAGTCGTAATCTGATTTGCCGAAGGGAGGGTGGGGGAGGGCCTTGTAGGCATCTCGAAAAGGTAAGTAGCAGTGATCTAGTGTTTTTCCTAAGCGAGTACTACAGTCAATGTGTTGATAGAACTTCAGTAGCGTTTTCCTCAAATTTGCTTTGTTAAAATCCCCAGCTGCAATAAATGCGGCCTCAGGATATGTGGTTTCCAGTTTGCATAAAGTCCAGTGTAGTTCCTTGAGGGCCGTTGTGGTATTGGCTTGAGGGGGAATATACACGGCTGTGACTATAACCTTAGAGAATTATCTTGGGAGGTAATACGGTCGGCATTTGATTGTGAGGTATTCTAGGTCTGGTGAACAAAAGGACTTGAGTTTCTGTATGTTATCACAATCACACCATGAGTAGTTAATCATGAAGCATACAACCCCGCCTTTCTTCTTCCCGGAGAGTTCTTTATTCCTGTCTGCGCAATGAACTGAGAACCCAGCTGGCTGTATGGATGGGGACAGTATATCCCGAGAGAGCCATGATTCTGTGAAACAGACTATGTTACAGTCCCTGATGTCTCTCTGGAAGGAGATCCTCGCCCTGAGCTTGTCTGTATGTGTGTGTCCAGAGATTGAACATTAGCGAGTAATATACTCGGAAGCGGTGGATGGTGTGCCCGCCTCCTGAGTGGGACTAGAAGTCCACTCGGAATACCTCGTCTCTGCTTGCGGCGACTTGGTGTCAAGGGGTGCTGAAGGTGGGTGTGGTACAGGAATCAAGCGCAGGACGCAGAAGCTAAGTCCAACAGACTTTAGTGAAATATTCACGTAGTAAACGAGTACAATAAGCCCGGAGGCGAAGTACAGGCGCACACAGGCGTCAAACAAAACGGTGCACTAACATGTGCGAAAACCTCTCCAAAACAACGGAGGGAAGTACGTAGCTCAAACACCAAAACAGAAGATCAATCACACACAACACCAAACACACACAACGAGAACTAAATAGGACACTAACGAGGACTAACTAGACACAGGTGTACAACATCAAGACAAAACCAAACGAACATGAAACATAGATCGGTGGCAGCTAGTACTCCGGGGACGACGACCGCCGAAACCTGCCCGAACCAGGAGGAGGAGCAGCCTCTGCCGAAACCGTGACACTTGGAGCAGCCTCTGGGATAAGTTCAATTGCCCTGGGGTGTTACCGCTGCTCTGATATCCCAAAGTTATTTCCGGCTGTATGTAATAACACAAAAAACGTTCTGGGATAATAATGTAAGAAATAACATAATTCTTTTTTTTTTAATACTGCAAAGTTGCTTAGGAGCTAGAAGCAGAGCTGCCATGTCTGTCGGCACCATCTTACATGGCCAAGTGCCACAAAGAAGGACATAGGCAAATTACAGTTGGTCCAGGACAGAACAGCACGACTGGCCCTTAAATGTACACGGAAGACTAATATCAATAACATGCATGTCAATCTCTCCTGGCTCAAATAGAGGAGAGATTGACTGCATCACTACTTGCCTTTGTGAGAGGTATTGACTTGTTGAAAGCACCGAGCTGTCTGTTCAAATGACTAGCACACAGTTCAGACACCCATACGTACCCCACAAGACATGCCACCAGGGGTCTTTTCTCAGTCCCCAAGTCCAGAGCAGACACTGTGAAATGCACAATACTACATTTTTTTTTTTTTTTTCAAATTTGTATGATGTATGGTTTTATTTATGATGTGTTATGGAATTGTTTTAATCCACTTTGGACCCCAGGAAGAGTAGCTGCTGCCTGGATCCTAATAAATACTAAATACCCTAATTGATTATGAATAGGGCAGCATGCTGGGAGTGTGTCCAGGCAGCAATCTGTCACGTGTTAGAGTGTGTGCGTGTGTGTGTGCCTGCCTGCGTGTGTGCGTACGTACATGCGTGTGCATCTGTCAGCTTGGTTGATGTAGAGGTGGGTGGAACATATTGAGTGTGAGAGGGTAAAGAGACGTGAAGGAAGTTGAGTGTGTGTGTATACGTGTGTGTGTGTGGGAGAGCGAGATAGAAATAGAGAGAGAGACATTTTCCAGCCATTACACCGCAGCCTTATAGATTGTTGGTGAGATGTGGAGCTGGAGAGAGAATCCGACAAGAGCAGCCTGCTTTCATCAGTGTCTAAATGACTCTGCTCACTTAAACACACTCTGGTGAGGAACGGTTGAATAAATGTTTGTTTTCTGTAAGTATCTGAGCTAGCGGTCTAAGAGAATCTCAAGAAGCCTTGAGCCTTGTGGTCCGACCGCACTGGCCATGGTAGTACATCCATCCATATGCTGCCCATTGGCAGACACTGACATCCACGCAGCATGGACATCTCAACATTATGCGCTAACGTAAACAGGGCGAGAGCAGCACAGGCTTTCACAGTACATCGCCCATAAACAATCCATACCGTCACAAACACTATAATGCAAACAGACACCCCCACTCATAACCGTAACCCAGTCATAACCATAACCCAGTCAGACACCGCAGCCTCATTTCGGCCCTACATGGTTTGAGGGCACAAGGATTGATTCATCAGTGTGACTAGGATATACACTACCAGTCAAAAGTTTGGACTTTTGAAAGCTGTCATCAAGGCAAAGGGTGGCTATTTGAAGAATATCAAAAACAAATCAAAATATATTTTATAACACTTTTTTGGTTATTACATGATTCCATATGTGTTATTTCATAGTTTTAATGTCTTCACTATTATTCTACAATGTAGAAAATAGTAAAAATAAAGAAAAACCCTGGAATGAGTAGGTGTGTCCAAACTTTTGACTGGTACTGTATGTCCTCGTACTTGGTGAGAATATTCAACATAATTTGAGGCTGATCTCAGCCCTATCCTCATTAGAAATGGATAAAGTGGAGGGTCCTTTAGCTGTGGTTCTGTTGTTGGCTGGCCGAAATGGGCTTCTTGGCAGGTTGCCAGCTGATGGATAATGAGGTCTTGAGACTTTCTCATACAGGTCTGCATTGCAGCGCCACAGGGTACAACATCATCTGATCTGGCAACTCTACCAGCTTTGAAAAGGATTTGAACAGCTCCCACCATGAAGTCAGTACTAAAACCATTTCCCTCCAATACTAGGAAGAAGGACCAGACAGGAAGAGAACACATCAAAAAACATCCTCAGAAAGTCTGTCATTACCAAAGCAAAATTGTTTGTCATTGTGCCTGTGTATGTTGCCTCTGTGGGAGAGTGTGAGAGAGTGAATATGTTTACCAGTTGATGCTTCTGTTTGTGTGAGGTGGGTGGTAGCGGGAATGACTCACCCCGCCATGCTGGGTGTTGCTAATCACCGCTAAACAAGCTACGCCTTCACCACAGGTCGGCAATGTGCACCCCCTCTTGGCGGGCCACGTCCGTTTTGATTCCGCTCTGCAGGGATTTGTCTCTCTCATCTCGTTCTCGGGGAGCTGGTGAACCGGTGGAAATCGGTCTCTGTCGCCACCGTTCCCCAACACTAATGAGATTTGAGGGACATCAAAGCGCCTCTCCTTTGAAGGGAAAAATAGATCAGAAAAATTGGAAATGGAAATCTCCCAGTGTGCTGATATACTACATGAGTTCTAGTCTATCTACCTCAAGAACATTGCACTAAAGGAATAGATACATTTAGACAGCCCAAGAAGTTAGGAAATCAGTTGACTGATTTTCTTAAAAGACCTTTGGGTTTGTTTCTAAACCCAGATACGAGTCTTGTTGTTACAGAAGCCTAGCGAGAGGAAATGAGGTCGTAAAGCTTTCCGGAATTGCGAAATGATTTTCACAGGAGGACGTATTGTCTTTGAAAACAAAAATTAAGCTCAATGCACACGAAGCCAAAGTCACTCTTAACCAAAGTAGTGTCCAGGGACATAGTAGCTTATTGCAGCTTTTTATTTCAATCACTCTTAATAGGCTGAAAACATCAAAATCTAATGTATGCTTCAGCATGTGAGGTCATTAGGGACAGAATGATTCTAATACTCTTTAAATACTCTGGTAACTACAACATAATTACTCAACATTATGAAGTGTCTGTAAATTATTATTTTATTATTCTGTTAGTGAGTAAAACATCCCTTTATGGGAAACATCTCAACTGCACTGTTATTACCAAAGATATTGAAATTCCATTAACTTACCGATATAAAGTAACTGTTAAGTTAGACTTTAAAAACATGTAATTTTAACATTTCAAGGAACAAGATGGGCATATTGTCCCACTTCAGCAGGGTGAACATACTGCAAGAGCCTAGTGTGGCCCTCCTTTGACCAGGCAGTCTGAGAGTCAAAGTGTCCCTTTAAATATTAGCCCTGCAGGAGGCTTCTGTTTCCTGCCACCACTGCAGACCTTCCACTACGCTGCTTATTGATGAATAAGACAACAGCTGGGCCAGATCTAATTGATCTCAACACACTCCACAACCTACGGCGCCAGCCGCACTACCTGCTATCTGCTACCTGGGGAGCCTGAAGGTCCCCTGCAGGGACACACCAAGGCCTTACACCAAAGCACCCTGACGGTTTGATAACCTATGCTTCAGCAGGGGGTTGTATGTTAGCATGTGTGTGAAGTGTGGAGAGACCCTTTGTCAAGGGGATTCGATATGAATATGATAAGTACTGTAGCTTATAACGTCGATGCTGGCCATTGATTTGATGATTTGTGGATGTTGTTTGTGTGGAGGGGGTGGTGTGTGTGCGATTGCGTGTGTATGTATGTGTGTGTCATTGAGTGTGTACTATACATACAGTATGTGGGTAGAAACGCAGTATCATTAAGGAAGGGTTCATACAGATGATGCTGTTAGTTCAACCCCGCCCCCTGCTACAGCAGCATATGGTTAACTGTCTCAGTGTGGTCTAGTTGAATCTCTCCCAGTCCCTCCTCCTCTCCTAAGCCTCCTTTGCTAAAGAGAAGAGCCTGACATATATCAAGAGTTGTTTGGTATCGCTGTCTAGTTTTTCAGCAGAAGCAATGTTCACATAAACACTCATACCCATCAAATTACCTTTTCTGGCACCTAGCATTTCAAAGCCCAGTCAGAATATTTTATCCAGGAGTTTTTCTTAGGAATATTTCATCCAGTTCTTACACACATAACACTGTATCTGACATTTAGTGTTTACAGCTGTGTCACTCATGCATCTAGTGAATGCAAGCCATGTTCCAAATGTTTAATGTTTTAATGATGGATTGGCCTTATTGATTAATCAGCTGAGGATGACTCGATGGAAATCAGGTTAAAGAGTGACTGCCCCTAAAAATCAACGAATCCCTTTGAAAGCGGCCTGTGTAGCATCGATGTGAGTCAGAAATATGTGTTCTAGTGTCATAATTGACTACAAAGTGTAAATAGGACAATTTTGGTCAAAGTCAGTCTCGTCAAAAACGGAGTTTGGAACCTCAGTGCATCACAACAAGTAAATTAAGGTTGGGTTTGGATTACGATTATGCCAACAAATCATGCCCCCTTTTGCCAAGCTCCACGTGCAAATCGCCTCTCAGCCCACTTCGCTCCCCTTCATTGAATGGGGCTCCGTTGTTTCATTGCCCCCAACCAACACGTTCAAAGGATCACTGCCATTTGAGGCTAAAAAGCCCTATAGGGATTGACCATGCAATGCATGCTTCCAGCAGGAAGCACAGCCAACAATATGGTTTGCATGCCCTGCAGAAGGACCCTATCATGCGGAACACTGTAGTTGGCTGGAGTTCAGTCTACCAGTACCTAGACCATAGACTGCTGGTTATGTATCTGGTCATGTATATTTTGATAATCATTATCACTATCATCACTAGAATAGCTGATGTTAGCTAGCTAGCTACCAGTGGAGAACCATCCTCCTCAGTGAAAGTTATCCTTTTAAGATAAAACTATATTAAATATAATCACATCACCAAATAATTGATTAAAACACAATATTTTGCAAAGAAGGTCTACAGTAGCCTCAACAGCACTCTGTATGGTAGCACCATCGTGTAGCCGGAGGACAGCTAGCTTCCGTCCTCCTCTGGGTACATTGACTTCAATACAAAACCTAGGAGGCTCATGGTTCTCACCCGCCTCCATAGACTTACACAGTAATTATGACAACTTCCGGAGGACGCCCTCCAACCTATCAGAGCTCTTGTAGCATGAACTGACATGTTGTCCACCCAATCAAAGGATCAGATAATTAATCTAGTACTGAACGCATAAACTACAGCTAGCTAGCACTGCAGTGCATAAAATGTGGTGAGTAGTTGACTCAAAGAGAGAGAAAGACAGTAGTTTATAAGTTTTGAACAAATTAATTTATTCCAAAATGAAGGAGAAATAGAGAGAGATGTTGTAATTTTTTTTCAATTTCAGTTTCACTTACTTAGCTAGCAAATGCAGATAGCTAGTTTAGCCTACTGAAACACCCTGCTCAAACAGAGTGATGCTATGTTAGCTAGCTGGCTATGACTTTACAACACAACACCAAGTCAAGGTAAGCGTTTGGTTTTACTAATTTATTGCCCCCCTGGGCCCGCCGGTGTAACTGCTTACTGACTGTACACCGTAACATTACTGCATGATTGTAGCGGGTTTACTAACACATTAGTTATATTAGCTATGCTTACTATGACATTACTTTAGCTAATATGGTGACAACGATTTAGGCTGTGTGTAGCGGTTTGGCTTGGAAATGTTTTTTCGGCTGGTCACATACAGTTGATGTGTTGTGCATTGAAGTCCACAAGCAAAGGGAAGAGGTGAAAGGAGGAGAGTGTGTAGATGCGAGAAGGAATACAACGTGGCTGCTATGAAAGTGAACTGTGTTTATGTGTGATCGGGGTGTATTCATTCCGCCGATTCCGTTGAAAAACGTTTCTTAAACGGAAGCAAACGGAACAAAACAGGCATAAACATACCTGAATAGAAACTCTTGTTTGCAACTATTGGACTAATGATTACACCCTATATCAGTTAAAAGCAGGCAAGAGTGTGCAAGGTGGTATTGAATGTAACTGTATGTCCATGTGTCACTGTCTGTCACCTCAAATTTGTCTCTCGACCTGTATTCATCTATGTTGTAAACTGTCATTCATAGGCTAGGTTGTAGCAACCTCATCATGGGTATAGGGAAAAATTGAGTATCATGTAGTAGCCTAAACCTATCGCTGTTACATTGAACTGGGTGAATGGAATATGAATGACAGTCATCCAATATGCTGTAATAGAAATAAGGCCATGCTCATGAAAACAAAATCATCCTCCCTCATCTTAAACGGCCCTGACCGCCACTGCTAGCTTCCAACTAGCTAGCTACCTGGCTAATGTTAGTCTTCCTCAATCAACTTGGATTTGGCTTGGAAACATGACAATAACTAGTAGGAAAACCTTTTGTCATGATTGTGATGTCGCCAGATTGACTTTAGATGCAGTATAACTTTAGCCAGCTAACTAAGATTGAGGGGACCACTGTCTTTTAGCCAGCTAACATTAGCATTGCTAACACTTTTTGACAAACTTTGCTAGTAACAATAATGGCAACATTGCCATCTCTCTAAAGTCAATTTGACGACATCATAATATCGCAAAGTATTTTTCTAATAATTATTTCCCTACTTTAGCATGTAATCGTGTAATTTAGACGAAACAGTCACATTAGCCTCCGAGGTACAACCTATGTCTCTAGGGCACAAATAAATATTGGATACAGCTATGGTGATGTTAGCTAACTCATGTCTGACTACAACAGTGTACTAACTAGCAGCAACAAACTCAAACCAACCTAGGGCCAGAGTAAAACATATCACAGTGGGTTGCATAGTGTAACGGCGTCACCGGCCTGAATGTAATCCAATCAGGAGCCAGTCAGTCTACATCTGTAAAGCATAGAATTAGCTTCCAAATGAGATTACGTTATTTCTCGAGTTATGTTTATAATTAAGGGATGATGACAATCGTTGACTCTGTTTTTCTGTTAGACAAAGTGCACAGTTGGGTGCCAGACTGATCCCCTGGTCATGAATGGATGCCGGCACATACCAGAAGGAGCAAAGGTGGGTATCATAACATGTCCTGCAATGTGATTGCAATGGTTTAGCGACCTCCCAGCATTATTTAATTCACTGTTCACTTGCTATTTTTACAGTTTGTCAGGCAAGACCTCAGAATAATAGTGTGTCATGCAACACAAGTACACTTGTGACACCTCCTCCGTTGTTGCCAGTCTCCCTCGACTCCTATGAAAAAGACACGCCATCATGAGGCCTCTGATTGTGGCCCGAGTTACTGCCCTGATGACACAAACAGCTTCATCAGCAAAGACAGGTAATGTGTGTTAATGTGAAAAGTTGTATTAAAAAATACCCAGCTTGATAAAATAGTATGCTAATTCCCCAGCCAAGCAGATACAACTAGTAGAGTAAATTTGGTTGTGAAGTGCATTAGCAAAAAGCTTTGTCCTTTCGCTGGAACAAAATGCAATTTACCACTTGGCTGTCTATTATATCACCCTGTCACAGGCCCTCCCAGTCAACACCACCTCATAAGATTGCCTGCTGCAGTTGTTCGAGAGATGTCCAGTTTGCAGCCGAACATGCAGCATAGAGAAGACTAGCAAGGAGGCCCTCATCAGCATCATGCAGACATGCCCTCGCTGTGAGCATTCCTATGAATGGAACAGTCAGCCACATATTGGCAAGTATCCGGACAGCAACCTTCGCCTGTCAGCAGCAACAGCTTTCAAAGGCTCATCATTTGTACAAATACAGAAGGTAACCCACTTCATTACTTTGATACATTTGATAACCCAATTGTGCAACATAATTTATGTAAACTGACATTATTTGTTGCTTATTTTCTACTTCTTAGATGCATATAATGTCCAGGGCATAACCTAACCTTTTTGGGTCCACCAGGCTAATCATAACCACCATTGATAATGTAATCAGTGCGCTGTGTGTGTGTGTGTGTGTGTTTTGAAGTGTTTAACTATTAGTAAACAAACAAGCATTTGACCTCGTGGGGACATTTTGTTAGTCCCCACGAGGTCAAATGCTATTTCTAGGGGGTTTAGGGTTAAGGTTAGAATTAGTGTTAGGGTTAGAATTACGTTAAGGGTTAGGGTTAGGAGCTAGGGTTCGTTTTAGGGTTAGGAGCTAGGGCTAGGTTTATGGTTAGGGTTAAGGTTAGGTTTTTGGATTAAGGTTAGGGTTAGGGTAAGAGTATGGGTTAGGGTTAGGTTTAGGTTTAGGGTTAGGGGTTAGGGAAAATAGGATTTTGAATGGGACTGAATAGTGTGTCCCCACAAGGTTAGCTGTACAAGACTGTGTGTGTGTGTGTGTGTGACCAACCAATATTTTTGATGAGGGGCCAGGAGCTGATCTACGCTGCTATGCCCATCAATGGGGCTCTGTCAAAGACCTCACCTCCAGCCTCACCTCTTGCCTGCTCACCAACGGTCGTCGACGGAGAGAACAGAATTAGGTAGGTTTAGTCTGTGTGTCAGATATCACCTATCCCTAAATGCCATTGGTAATAGAACAGTGACTATATGTGTCCACAGACACATGTATGGAGCCAGCACATAGAGACTTGCAAGAAGACGTGATGAAGTCCAGACTGACAGACGGACTTGATGCTGATGTCTCTGAATGGAGAGAGACCTGGCACTCAGCATAAACATTTTACTAGACACAAACTTTTATTTGTATTGTCTTTTTTTATTATTGCATTGAATGGTATCAGTCAATATGGAGGGGGAAACCCAGTGTATTCTGCACCAGGATCAGGGAACTGTTGTTGTATACGGGACACCACACAGGAAGGTATGACCACCATGTCATGTTTGCCAAGGTAGCCCCATTACCACCAGACAAAATGACGATCCGTATCTGCATCGGCTGGGAATGACAATGGAAGATGAAAGGGGCACATTGTTATATTAGCAGAACACTGCTTCTATGGTATTATGTAAATTATTGTTTGATTCTACATGTACCTGTTACTACATTTGAAAGTTATCAAAACACTTAGTTTTGAATATCTACATAAATTCAGCAATTGCATTCTTTTCATATTACTCTGTAGGCTACTAACCTATTCAACGCTTTCTCCGGCATCTCACCATACATCTGCCTGTAGTTATTGAACTCAACCTGCAGGAGGTTTGTTTGTTGTGATTAAGTGGGGGGAAACAGCTGCAGGCAAGGTTCTGACAGATGGGTGTGCTTGGTGGTGACAAGGACACACCCAAGAAACACCCACATCAAACCACACCTCCAAGCCAACTCACGGTTTGCTTCTGTCATGGCCACCAGCATTTCTTGAGGAGAAAGCCAAAAAATGAGGCCAAATCAGCGCTTTAAGATTTTGGATGCAGGCCCAGGGAGCGGGGAGAAGAGAGGTGTTAGGGGCTCACACACAGGAACTGAAAGGATCTCATCTCTCTCCTATCTCTCTTATCTCTTCTCAAAAATGTATCTCATGTCACCTAATAGTCTGACACCTGATAAAGTTCAGAGTTGTCACATAAAATATCATATTAAAAGTTTTACTTTCAGATAGCTGCATTCGTGAGATCTTGTTGCTGTCAATACAAACATTCAGTTTGGCAATTTTCCTGACCTAGTTTAGTCAGTATCCTAGTCTGCTTCTGTGTTACCTCCACATCACATGCCTCCACTAACAACAAATAGCTTGACTATGAATAGCTTGAAAACCTCACAAAAGAGGTAATGAAAAACAACCTAGCATGAGGGTATCTAAGGACCAGGATGAGTTGGCTTTTTTTCTCAAGCTTAACGTCTCTTGTTGACATGCACGCCAGCAGACTGATAACGCGACCATGTATGTGTTCAGAGACGTGTGTGCACACACAGATATGGAAGCGCAGATAAGCAGCATGAACATGCTACCGATGACACTGTTAGATAAACAGGAAGACAGACAGCCACCACCAACTGGCACTGGTGAAGATAACATGGGCACCAAGCTAGACAGGAAGATGAATCCCTTGCCACATCTCTACCCTGTTACAGGAATGTTCTCTGTGTTCTATGTCGACAAAAAACAAAATGAGCTCTCATCTTTCAAAAGGTGTCACATGGCCCTCGTTTGGTCTGTTGACACATATGACTGCTTTTGTTTCCCCTCAGACTGATTCAAAGAAGTAGTACATTGGTCCCAACACTGACTAGCTAGTCACAGTAAGGAAGCAACAGGAGCAATTCAACGCCTGTATGGTAGCCATACACATATAATTATAAGGGTAACTAACCAAGCTGTAGCTACCTGCTCCCACCCCGAACCCATCCACTTCACCCCATCAAAAGCAGTCACTTTGAGTGCTAAGTGGGCTATAAAATGGCAGGCGGACGAGGCAGTGGCACTGAGGGCAGGGAGATAAGTTTAGACCTAAGCATCATGTGAAGAAAGAGAAGGATGCTGCCTGAGGGGCCTAGTAGAGTGTTTCTTGGAAGGAAGTTAATTGTTTTGACTTCTTCATTTCTCCCATCTATCCAAGCGCTTTTTAAGAAATGTCTAGTGGGTTTTGACAAACACCGCATTGTGAGGAGTAGAATGGGACGGATGAACCAATCATCACTTACATGACTACCATGAACTGTTAATGGCCCATGTGGAACCTGGAGCTGAAACTGGAAGTTATTTTGGCCGTATGATAACATTAAAATCAGTTATTGTAGCTACAGTCTAAAAAATGCTAATTCTCAATTGAATTATATTTTTGTAATAATAATAATAATAATATACCATTTAGCAGACGCTTTTATCCAAAGCGACTTACAGTCATGCGTGCATACATTTTTTTTGTAGGTTGGCATTTATTGTCATGAATCTTGCCCTGGAGGTAGCTCTGAAGAGTGGTCAGCTGGCACAGCCACAAAGTCGTACAATCCTTACCCTAACCTTAAATTAAGACCAAAAAGCACATTTTGGTTTTCTATAATTTTTACGATATAGCCAATTTTTACTTTGCAGCTGGCCCATCTAGCGGAAATCGCTCAGTTCTGCCTCCAGGGCAAAATTCATGACAATAAACGTCAACCTGCAAAAAATTTATGCAAATGCTGGCAAAACTAGGATGAAATTAACATCGGAGAGAATATTCATTGTGATAACATTTGATGTATACATTTTAATTAAACATCACAACATCACCACAAAGTCAAATATAGGTTGCCTATGAATAATAAATCTCGCTTTATTTAAAAAAATTATGCACTCTCATCTGTTGTTTTATAATGTCACCTTGTCATTTCCACACCCCAGGAGTGTTTGTGTGAAGAGCTTTTGAAATGCAAGGGGTGAGAATAGGTCCCAGCCAACAACACTGCGTAATACCACATAAATAGTCCCACAAGGAAGGCTGAGGGTTGCATGTTGTGGGTGCCAGTGTAACAGTGTTGCTTCCGTCCCTCTCCTCGCCCCTACCTGGGCTTGAACCAGGGACCCTCTGCACACATCGACAACAGTCACCCTCGAAGCACCGTTACCCGTTGCTCCACAAAAGCCGCGGCTCTTGCAGAGCAAGGGAAACAACTACTTCAAGGTCTGAGCGAGTGACGTCACCGATTGAAATGCTACTAGTGCGCACCACTAACTAGCTAGCCATTTCACACCGGTTACACCAGGTAGCCTAGTGGTTAAGAGCAGTAGGCTAGTAACCGAAAGGCCGTTGGTTCGAATCCTAGGGCCAACTAGGTGAACAATCTGTTGATGTGCCCTTGAACAAGGCACTTAACCCTAATTAGTCATGTAAGTTACTCTGGATAAGAATGTCTGCTCAATGACTAACATGTAATGTAAAAATGAATATATACCAACCAGGTTCAGAATTGTTTAGCCTGTATTATACAAACCCCATAGAATTGTAAAGTCATGAGGGAGCGGCAGCCATTTTGTTAGCCACAGTAATCAATTACTTTAGTCTTATGATTTAACCAGTCAAATTTTTTTTAAACTAAAATTGAAAAGTTCAGGTGGTCTTGCTTTAGTAAAGTCAAAAGAATACACCATTGTTGATGCTTGTAATTAGATCTTTGTCTTGCCTGGTCTGTGAGGACCTAATGAAAATGTGCCTTCTGTGTTCCCAAATCATGTGATGCAGCAGACTAATGCAGAGACACTTAACTCAGCCTTTAATAAGGGCCATAACATTTGCAAATGAATGTGACACTCAGCAGCCAGAATATGCTAATGCCTCGTTTGAAGGAGCAGATAGTTAAATGAAGTGTGTGTTTGAAAGCTTATGGTGAGTGCAAGACTGTGAACGTATTTGGAGTAGTCATGGGGAATTGAATTAGCTGCTCTCGAATCTGGAGTGGTGACTGCTCAGGGATGGCTGTCATTCAGTATTCAGTATGTCATTCAGTATGCATTCAGAGTGACCCGGCTTCTCATTGCTGTTCCCTTGTACTCTGTTATATTTTCATTGACCATGATGATTGTGTCTTCTACACACATAACATACACACCAGAAATAAACACATATTTGGTTTTGTTGAGATCTGGTGGAAATAGCAATGACGCTTCAACAATAACCAACTATCAAGTAATGATGGCTAGCAATATGCTTGGAAAGTGGAGACATCACAAACTAAAACAGTATAAACAAAATTGGATTTGTCCGTATTCGAGACAGCCTTCATTTGCTAGCAAAGAGCGATGCACAGCTAACTAACAGTAAATAAGTGAATTGTTTCCCCCCACAGTTAGCTAGCTAGCTAAGGTTGTTTGCAGTTAGTTAGCAACCACTCCTACAATATTTTTCAAGCAACCATAGCGCTGTCGTGTCAAACACCTGTCTCCAAAAATGAGGACGTGTTGCCAGTTGTGTTTACATTTAGCAATTGTGGCGTACCTTCAATACCTATTCACTTAGGGATGTAACAATTCACCGATACGCATCGGTCTCAAAAAGTGCATCTGTCAGCAGGAACCCAAACCGAATGTAGCTTGCATAGGCCAGAAAATCTATTCAAAAGTTACGAATTGCCGGTTCACACTTTTTTTGTTGTTGCTCAAATTACTTTCTTTCTACCTTCCACGGACAGACAAAAAGCAAACATTGCCCCCCCCCTAACTGATAGTGGGGAGGTAGATACCCAGTTTCCCTTATGGCTCAGCTCAGTTGCCTACATACACCATAGACATATACATATTTTACACACACACACACACACACACACACACACACACACACACACACACACACACACACACACACACACACACACACACACACACACACACACACACACACACACACACACACATGCACACACAGAAGTCAGCTCAGACAGATCCAGCTCAGAGAGGCCCAGCTCATGAGCTCCATCAGCGGTAGATGCCAGAGATGTGAAGCTGGGTTGAGAACAGATTCTCTCATCAGATTATGCCTGAGAGAAAAGGGATTTAGGGGGATTTACCAAGTATTAACTAGACAGGGGGTCGAGCACAGCCATTCTCGTATTACCAGGAGGACATGAGAGATAATTTGGGCGCCATTAAGGATTAGGATTTAAAGACATTTGGAGAATCACAATGAGATTTCCTCCATTCCTCGCATCCTCTCCTCCGTCCTCTCCTCGCCTCCTTTTGAAAAAGGTAAAAGGTCATCGAGGAGAGGCGGCGAGGAAATGAAATGTGGAAACAAATGTGCTTGTTTGAAATAAGACTCTCCTTCTCCGCTAGCGCGTCATCATGCAAATTACGTTAACAGAGGTGGAATCCCGAATACATCTGTAAAGTGGATAAAAATACATGTATCTTGTTATGCTATGCATTGGATAAATAAAAGAAGAAGCATATTGTTTTTAAATGTGTGCATGCTTTTCTCATCGAAGCTGTTTCAAATGGATGTGGTGGACTTCAAAACTCTTCTGCGTTAGAATAGACCACATTCTCTGTCAATTGAGGCAATCGAGAAGAGGAGCAAACTCCTTTTGACACTCTCCTTCATATGGCGACCACTTACTCGTTTCCGGGTCACGGAGGAGAGGAGGATGGAGGAGCCAAGGAGAGGACAGACTTTTGACCAATTGAGAATCTCCCATTGTGTCCTCTTCTGAAGGGTAATGACTTCCTCGAACGTGTGATTGTCTCATAGATTCAGGAGATTTTATGATTTTACTTGGGACTGACTGTATGAAATAAACTGTTTGGTAATGGGGTTAATGGATTTAGCAGAGCCATCTAATAGTACTTGGGAAAAAACATCAATCTTTAAAGCTAGCATTAGCACCCCAGCGCAACAACTGAAAAAGGCCCACCATGTCTTATTATTATTAGTCACAACATAAGTGCCTTAACCCATAATGACTGCCTTCATTCACCGATTTCCTTTCTTTCGAGGGCCCATGTACTAGTCTCTAGTTGCAACATAGGTTCCCATGGTGACGTGGGTAATACATGTCAAAGGTAATACTGAGAAAGTCTAATGAATATTCCCTCGAAAGCGGAGGCTGATGTCGTGTCTTCAACATGCCACATCACATGTTTTTTTAACTATAAGAATTAGAATACAGCCCCCATAGAGTTGTAAATAGAACAAAGTCATCAGTGAGTGTTTTACAGCCAGCTATACACCGGCTGGGTTTTGTAAGCAACATGTAAGTGACTCAGCTAAACATGACTGTCGGACCCGCAGGGTTTGTTTTTCGACACGCGTGTGTAAGCATGAAAAAACCTATTAATAATCAAATCAAACTTGATTTATATAGCACATTTCAGACATGGATGCTTAAATAAAGGTTAAATAAATAAAATGCAGGAAAATGAATAAAAACAATAAAAAGACCACAAGACAAACAATATACAACAGCCATGGGAGTTAAAGGGTTAAACCTAACCCTAACCCTAACACCCATGGGAATTCAAACAGTAAAAACAGAGAACAAGTAAGGACTGTAGAGACTAATCCATGGTGAAATGTGATTAAAAAATATATAAAATGAGCTAAAAACTGAATGACTAATCAACTTTAGAGCACCCTAGGTAAAAGCAATGCTAAAAAGATATGTTTTAAGATCTCTTTTAAAAATGTCCACAGAGATGCTTTTGAGATCTGCCTTCATAAACGCATCAGATGCACATCTGACATCACTGTCTTCCGACAGGTGGCTTCACTCCAACATAACACTAGTCTCTCGACTGTGTCAGTGTAGAGAGAGTCGCAATCATATAACTATCTATTTTTATGGTCACGATATCTGACGTAAGACAATGCATCTAAAATAGTGGTAAATAAACTAGAAGAACAGCATATTCAACCAATGCTACACTACAGCTCAGTCATATTGTTTCAGTTATGGTCTTATGATTCCCTGTTTGGTAACCAAAAGGTCACCAAATGACCCTTTGAAAAGATCAGGTCCCTAGGTTCACATGGTACAGGCTTATACTACAAGTTACAGTGAGGGAAAAAGTATTTGATCCCCTGCTGATTTTGTACGTTTGCCCACTGACAAAGAAATTATCAGTCTATATTTTAATGGTAGGTTTATTTGAACAGTGAGAGACAGAATAACAACAAAAAAATCCACAAAAACGCATGTCAAAAATGTTATAAATTGATTTGCATTTTAATGAGGGAAATAAGTATTTGACCCCCTCTCAATCAGAAAGATTTCTGGCTCCCAGGTGTCTTTTATACAGGTAACGAGCTGAGATTAGGAGCACACTCTTAAAGGGAGTGCTCCTAATCTCAGCTTGTTACCTGTATAAAAGACACCTGTCCACAGAAGCAATCAATCAATCAGATTCCAAACTCTCCACCATGGCCAAGACCAAAGAGCTCTCCAAGGATGTCAGGGACAAGATTGTAGACCTACACAAGGCTGGAATGAGCTACAAGACCATCGCCAAGCAGCTTGGTGAGAAGGTGACAACAGCTGGTGCAATTATTCGCAAATGGAAGAAATACAAAAGAACTGTCAATCTCCCTCGGCCTGGGGCCCATGCAAGATCTCACCTCGTGGAGTTGCAATGATCATGAGAACGGTGAGGAATCAGCCCAGAACTACACGGGAGGATCTTGTCAATGATCTCAAGGCAGCTGGGCCATAGTCACCAAGAAAACAATTGGTAACACACTACGCCGTGAAGGACTGAAATCCTGCAGCGCCCGCAAGGTCCCCCTGCTCAAGAAAGCACATATACAGTACATGCCTGTCTGAAGTTTGCCAATGAACATCTGAATGGTTCAGAGGAGAACTGGATGAAAGTGTTGTGGTCAGATGAGACCAAAATGGAGCTCTTTGGCATCAACTCAACTCGCCGTGTTTGGAGGAGGAGGAATGCTGCCTATGACCCCAAGAACACCATCCCCACTGTCAAACATGGAGGTGGAAACATTATGCTTTGGGGGTGTTTTTCTGCTAAGGGGACAGGACAACTTCACCGCATCAAAGGGACGATGGACGGGGCCATGTACCGTCAAATCTTGGGTGAGAACCTCCTTCCCTCAGCCAGGGCATTGAAAATGGGTCATGGATGGTTATTCCAGCATGACAATGACCCAAAACACACGGCCAAGGCAACAAAGGAGTGGCTCAAGAAGAAGCACATTAAGGTCCTGGAGTGGCCTAGCCAGTCTCCAGACCTTAATCCCATAGAAAATCTGTGGAGGGAGCTGAAGGTTCGAGTTGCCAAACGTCAGCCTCGAAACCTTAATGACTTGGAGAAGATCTGCAAAGAGGAGTGGGACAAAATCCCTCCTGAGATGTGTGCAAACCTGGTGGCTAACTACAAGAAACGTCTGATTGCCAACAAGGGTTTTGCCACCAAGTACTAGGTCATGTTTTGCAGAGGGGTCAAATACTTATTTCCCTCATTAAAATGCAAATCAATTTATAACATTTTTGTCATGCATTTTTCTGGATTTTTTTGTTGTTATTCTGTCTCTCACTGTTCAAATAAACCTACCATTAAAATTATAGACTGATCATTTCTTTGTCAGTGGGCAAACGTACAAAATCAGCAGGGGATCAAATACTTTTTTCCCTCACTGTACATAAATACAAAATAAGCATTAACAAATTTGAGGCCTAAGCATGCTATTACATACAGTGCCTTCGGAAAGTATTCAGACCCCTTGACTTTTTCCACATTTTGTTACGTTACAGCCTTATTCTAAAATGGATGACATTTTTATTTTATTTTTTGCAATCTACACACAATACCCCATAATGACAAAGCGAAAACAGGTTTTTAGAAATGTTTACAAATAAAAAACAGAAATACCTCATTTACATAAGTATTCAGACCCTTTGCTCTGAGACTCGAAATTGAGCTCAGGTGCATCCTGTTTCCATTGATCATCCTTGAGATGTTTCTACAACTTGATTGGAGTCCACCTGTGCTAAATTCAATTGATTAGACATGATTTGGAAAGGCACACACCTGTCTATATAAGGTCCCACATTTGACAGTGCATGGCAGAGTAAAAACCAAGCCATGAGGTAGAAGGAATTGTCCGTAAAGTTCCAAGACAGGATTGTGTCGAGGCACAGATCTGGGGAAGGGTACCAAAAAAATTCTGCAGCATTGAAGGTCCCCAAGAACACAGTGGCCTCCATCATTCTTAAATGGAAGAAGTTTGGAACCACTAAGACTCTTCCTAGAGCTGGCCGCCCGGCCAAACTGAGCAATCGGGGGAGAAGGGCCTTGGTCAGGTAGGTGACCAAGAACCCGATGGTCACTCTGACAGAGCTCTAGAGTTCCTCTGTTGAGATGGGAGAACTTTCCAGAAGGACAACCATCTCTGCAGCACTCCACCAATCAGGCCTTTATGATAGAGTGGCCAGACGGAAGCCACTCCTCAGTAAAAGGCACATGACAGCCCGCTTGTAGTTTGCCAAAAGGCACCTAAAGACTCTGAGACCATGAGAAACAAGATTATCTGGTCTGATGAAACCAAGATTGAACTCTTTGGCCTGAATGCCAAGCATCACTTCTGGAGGAAACCTGGCACCATCCCTACGGTGAAGCATGGTGGTGGCAGCATCCTGTTGTGGGGATGTTTTTCAGCGGCAGGGACTGGGAGACTAGTCAGGATTGAGGCAAAGATGAACTGAGCAAAGTAAAGTGAGATTATTGATGAAAACCTGCTCCAGAGCGCTCAGGACCTCAGACTGGGGCGAAGGTTCACCTTCTAACAGGACAATGACCCTAAGCACACAGCCAAGACAACGCAGGAGTGGCTTCGGACAAGTCTCTGAATGTCCTTGAGTGGCCCAGCCAGAGCCCGGACTTGAACCCGATCGAACATCTCTGGAGAGAACTGAAAATAGCTGTGCAGCAACGCTCCCAATCCAACCTGACAGAGCTTGAGAGGATCTGCAGAGAAGAATGGGAGAAACTCCCCAAATACAGGTGTGCCAAGCTTGTAGCGTCATACCCAAGAAGACTCGATGCTGTAATCGCTGCCAAAGGTCCTTCAACAAAGTACTGAGTAAAGGGTCTGAATAGTTTTGTAAAGGTGATATTTCAGTTATTCTTTTTAATAAATTAGCAAAAATTTAAAAAGAAAAACTGTTTTTGCTTTGTCAATATGGGGTATTTTGTGTAGAATAATGATTGGGAAAAAACAATTTAATCAATTTTAGAATAAGGCTGTAACGTAACAAAATGTGGAAAAAGTCAAGGGGTCTGAATACTTTCCGAAGGCACTGTTTGTAGGCTCTTATTTGGATCACTCTGTTACAGAACTGTCCTACAATGTAGGAAATTAAAAACGTGCAGTGTATTTAAGGTTTAAAAATGCTTCTCAAGTTTGTAATTTCCACTAAGAAATGTCAGACTTTCCCCTTACGAAAAATGTATCATCCCCCACAAAAATGCCCAGTAATTATAATCCATATAATAATTCACATTACTGTTGCTGCAGGATTATTTTCCTGCTGTAGTAAACTGGCTCAAATTAAGATCCTACATCTGAATGCCTCATTTGAAGGACCAAGTAGAATTTTTTTTATAATATTGGTTGCCATGGCGATGAAGGGGGATGTACACTAGCTGCAACCTGGCTTTATATGCCTTCTTAATTAACATTTGATTTGCCCCTCCTGTTCATACTGTGACAGAATGAAAATCCATAGGGGAATATAATTTCCCCAGACACAGCTCGGATCAGTATTTGTTGTTGCACGGTTCTCCATGGCCACAGACATCTTGGCTACATATTGCTTTACACTTCACACCCTCACCGCCTTGGCTTGTCACCACTCACTTAAACCACACACTAAAAACAGCGTCTTACTGAAAGGGTCTTTCGTTTAGTGAAACTATTGCCTGTGCTGTGTTACAACTGCTTTTACAGTATATCATTATCAGATTAGTGTTTAATTTGGAGGGTCTGTGTTACCCCAGTGGAAAACATGCTAACTTAAATCAGGAGGTAAATACATCATGAGACAGATTATGTGCTGGGGTCGTTTAGGGAGTGGACCGCTGTAGACTACCCAATCCATTATTCTGAGCAAAGCAGACAAACCTCTGTAATTTCAGCCCCCTAATATGCATTTGCTAGATGAACTCTCATTTGTTTGCATTCTTCTCTGAGAGTACAGAGGGAGAATAGTAAATTGTATAGGCTAATTGGTCACTGTATAAGCTACCCTGGGTTGAACCCCAAATGCACACTCACACGCACTCACACGCACGCACTCACACGCACGCACACATATACATGCGCACAGCAATACACACACACATGGATTATTGTGGACACACGCACGTAAGCACGCACGCACAAACACACAAACCCACACTCACACACACACACCCACACACCCACACACCCACAGAAAAGCTAAGGTGGCTGAGGACATCTACGGTGCCTTTAGAAAGTATTCACACCCCTTGACTTATCCACATTTTGTTGTGTTACAGCCTGAATTCAAAATAGATTGTGCAAAATGTGCAAAATAAATGTTGGCACATTTATTGAAAATGAAATACAGAAATATCTAATTTACGTACACTACCGTTCAAAAGTTTGCGGTCACTTAGAAATGTCCTTGTTTTCGAAATACTATTTTTTTTTTGTCCATTAAAATAACATCAAATTGATCCGAAATACAGTGTAGACATTGTTAATGGTGTAAATGGCTATTGTAGCTGGAAACTGCTGATTTTTAATGGAATATCAAAACACCAGACTCAACGTCAACAGTGAAGAGGCGACTCCGGGATGCTGACCTTCTAGGCAGAGTTGCAAAGAAAAAGCCATATCTCAGACTGCCCATCTTAATCTTTTCTTTTTATTGGCCAGTCTGAGATATGGCTTTTTCTTTGCAACTCTGACTAGAAGTTCAGCATCCCGGAGTCGCCTCTTCACTGTTGATGTTGAGACTGGTGTTTTGCGGGTACTATTTAATTAAGCTGCCAGTTGAGGACCTGTGAGGCATCTGTTTCTCAAACTAGACACTCTAATGTATTTGTCCTCTTGCTCAGTTGTGCACCGGGGCCTCCCACTCCTCTTTCTATTCTGGTTAGAGACAGTTTGCGCTGTTCTGTGAAGGGAGTAGTACACAGCGATGTACGAGATGTTCAGTTTCTTGGCAATTTCTCGCATGGAATAGCCTTCATTTCTCAGAACAAGAATAGACTGACGAGTTTCAGAAGAAAGATATTTGTTTCTGGCCATTTTGAGCCTGTAATCGAATCCACAATTGCTGATGCTCCAGATACTCAACTAGTCTCAAGAAGGCCAGTTTTATTGCTTCTTTAATCAGCACAACCTTTTTCAGCTGTGCTAACATAATTTCAAAAGGGTTTTCTAATGATCAATTAGCCTTTTAAAATGATAAACTTGGATTAGCAAACACAACGTGCCATTGGAACACAGGACTGATGGTTGCTGATAATGGGCCTCTGTATGCCTATGTAGATATTCCATAAAAAATCAGCCGTTTCCAGCTACAATAGCCATTTACAATAATAATAATAATAATAACAATGTCTACACTGTATTTCTGATCAATTTGATGTCATTTTAATGGACAAAAAAAATGCTTTTCTATCGAAAACAAGGACATTTCTAAGTGAACCCAAACTTTTGAACGGTAGTGTAAATATTCACACCACTGAGTCAATACATGTTAGAATCACCTGTGGCAGTGATTACAGCTGTGAGTCTTTCTGGGTAACTCTCTAAGAGCTTTGCACACCTGGATTGTACAATATTTGCACATTATTCTTGTTTAAATTCTTCAAGCTCTGTCAAGTTGGTTGTTGATCATTGCTAGACAGCCATTTTCATGTCTTGCCATAGATTTTCAAGCCAATTTAAGTCAAAACCGTAACTACTCAGGAACATTCAACGTCGTCTTGATAAGCAACTCCAGTCTACAGTATATTTGACCTTGTGTTTTAGGTTATTGTCCTCCTGAAAGGTGAATTTGTCTCACTTTCAGATTAATTTGTCCCAATGTCTGTTGGAAAGCAGACTGAACCAGGTTTTCCAGTAGGATTTTGCCTTTGCTTAGCTCTATTCCGTTTATTTTTATCCAAAAAAAACTCCCTAGTTCTTGCCGATGATAAACATACACATAACATGATGCAGCCACCACCATGCTTAAAAATATGAAGAGTGGTACTCAGTGATGTGTTGTGTTGGATTTGCCCCAAACATAACGCTTTGTATTCAGGACATAAAGTCAATTTCTTTGTCACATTTGTTGTAGTTTTACTTTGGTGCCTTTTTGCAAAGAGGATGCATGTTTTGGAGAAAAAAAAAATATTTACAGGCTTCCTTCTTTTCACTCTGTCATTTAGGTTAGTATTGTAGAGTAACTACAATGTTGTTGATCAATCCTCAGTTTTCTCCTATCACAGCCATTAAACTCTGTAACTGTTTTAAAGTCACCATTGGCCTCATTGTGAAATCCCTGAGTGGTTTCCTTCCTCTCTGGCAACTGAGTTTGGAAGGATGCCTGTATCTTTGTAGTGACTGGGTGTATTGATACACCATCCAAAGTGTAGTTAATACACTATATATACAAAAGTATGTGGACACCCCTTCAAATTAGTGGATTCGGCTATTTCAGCCACACCCCGTTGCTGACAGGTGTATAAAATCGAGCACACAGCCATGCAATCTCCATAGACAAAAATCGGCAGTAGAATAGCCTTACTGAAGATCTCAGTGACTTTCAACGTGGCACCGTCATAGGATGCCAACTTTCCAAAAAGTCAGTTAATCAAATTTCTGCCGTGCTAGAGCTGCCCCAGTCAACTGTAAGTGCTGTTATTGTGCAGTGGAAATGTCTAGGAGCAACAACGGCTCAGACGCGAAGTAGTAGGCCACACAAGCTCACAGAACGGGACAGCCGAGTGCTGAAGCGCATAAAAATCGTCTGTCCTCGGTTGCAATACTCACTACTGAGTTCCAAACTGCCTCTGGAAGCAACGTCAGCACAATAACTGTTCGTCGGGAGCTTCATGAAATGGGTTTCCTAAGCCTAAGATCACCATGCGCAATGCCAAGCATCGGCTGGAGTGGTGTAAAGCTCGCCGACATTGGACTCTGGAGCATTGAAAATGCGTTCTCTGGAGTGATGAATCACGCTTCACCATCTGGCAGTCCGACGGACAAATCTGGGTTTGGCGGATGCCAGGAGAACGCTACCTGTCCGAATGCATAGTGCCAATTGTAAAGTTTGGTGGAGGAGAAAAAATGGTCTAGGGCTGTTTTTCATGGTTCAGGCTTAGTTCCAGTGAAGGGAAATCTTATCGCTACAGCATACAATTACATTTTTGACGGTTCTGTGCTTCCAACTTTGTGGCAACAGTTTGGGGAAGGCCTTTCCTGTTTCAGCATGCCCCCGTGCACAAAGCGAGGTCCATACAGAAATGGTTTGTCGAGATTGGTGTGGAAGAACTTGACTAGCCAGCACAGAGCCTTGACCTCAACCCCATTGAACACCTTTGGGATGAATTGGAACGCCGACTGTGAGCCAGGCCTAATCTCCCAACATCAGTGCCCGACCTCACAAATTCTCTTGTGGCTGAATGGAAGCAAGTCCCCGCAGTAATGTTCCAACATCTGTTGGAAAGCCTTCCCAGAAGAGTGGAGGCTGTTATAGCAGCAAAGAGGGGACCAACTCCATATTAATGCCCATTATTTTGGAATGAGATGTTCAATGAGAAGGTGTCCACATACTTTTGGACATGTCGTTTATCGGTCAGTACATACACACAACAAGTAGGTCACATGGGGGAGAGGCGTTGTGCTTTGAGGTGTTGCTTCATTCGTTTTTTTAAACCAGGTTTGCTGTTCACTTGCGCTATATAAGATGGAAGGGAATTCCATGCACTCATGGCTCTGTATAATACTATACATTTCCTTGACTTTGTTCTGGACCTGGGGACTGTGAAAAGACCATGCTCAAAGGGATATTCAAAATATTTTTTTACCCATCTACCAATAGGAGCCCTTCTTTGCGATGCTTTGGAAAACGTCCCTGGTCTTTGTGGTTGAATCTGTGTTTGAAATTCACTGCTCGACTGAGGAACCTTACAGATAATTGTATGTGTGGGGCACATAGATGAGGTTGTCATTAAAAAATCATATTAAACACTATTATTGCACACAGAGTGAGTCCATGAAATGTATTGTTAAGCCAATGTTTACTCCTTAACTTATTTAGGCTTGCCATTGCAAAGGGGTTGAATAATGTAACGCCAAGGTAGTGGGTTCGATCCCCGGGACCACCCATACACAAAAATGTATGCACGCATGACTGTAAGTCGCTTTGGATAAAAGCGTCTGCTAAATGGCATATTATTATTATTATTATTAAGTGTTTCGAATTAGGAGTTACTATACAAAGAACAACATCCTCTTTGCTAAGCATGCCCTGCAAGATCAGCTCATTTATTTGATGGAATTGAGCTAAATCTGGGTTGAAAACAATGAACCATTCTCCAACTTATGCATGGTGAGTTATGTTGATGGAGGTCCTTAATTAAAGTGAGTGTGGATTGATTGAGGCCAAATTCTTTCTGTCTATTATTGAGACAGGGTGAATCCTCAGTGAGAATCATAGTAACCCTTTGGCTTTCACTTGAGGAGGACACTCATTTACCTGGAAGCAGTTGTAATTACTAAAAAGCCTTTCTAAATGATGAATAACAATGGCTCGTACTATGCATCAACATAAATAGCAGGCTAACCTCCCTCCTCCTGCCTACGCTTGGTTAAGAGAGCGGTCACATGAATATTTACAAAAGTAAATTAGCACAATCAATCTGATGTAATGATGTTGATTTAGAATGCTATTACTGATGTATGTACAATAACAGATGAGGAAGATAATGGTTTGAACTGAGACTGTTTTTTTCCCGCTGCATCTATGTCAAGGGGCTTTGTGTGTGTGACAATTAAAAATAATCTAAAAGTGGACATTTGTAATTGGATTATAGGGATTTAAAGCTGACTGTAAATGTGTGCGCACTGTACGTTCATGGGCACATGTGTGTTTTGGATTCCTTTTAGCCTTTTAAGAGGGGTTTTACTATCCCATTCACTTATTGGATTAGAGTTTACAAGCTGTAGACTGGTCATTAAGGTAAAGCATTTACAGAGCACTTGTCACGGGTTAACACAAATCAAATTTTATTGGTATTATACACATATTTAGCAGATGTTATTGCGGGTGTAGCGAAATGCTTGTGTAGCGTGTGGTTTGATGACGAGAAATGGGCATTCCTTTCTTTGCATGTCTCACATTATCCAATTATAGTCTTTACTTACTGTATACCTCCAGGGCTATACAACCTAAACCATCATTACTGGATGATTTGGGAGGATGACTACAAATGGTAGTATTCTAGTAGTCTCTTGTGACTGTTAAATCGAGTAGCTGGTCAGCGTGCACTTTAAAATTGGGTCTGGGTGCCAAGATTGGTATTCTAGTGATGTTTCTATTTCTTTGGCACTTTCTTTTCTTGTTTGTAGTGCCAATTTGGAAATTAGTTTTCTGCAGATGAGTGTGGAATGATCAACCGCAGTTTTGAGAGTTAATGGCAGTAAGCCCAACTTAGACAACCATCTGTCTCCAGTAGCTTTCAACCTCTTTGTGACTAAGAAGAAGTGAAGATGGAACGCTGATGGTTTCGCTCAATACCGTCTTTCAACATGAAAAAGCTGATTGTGGAATCAAACTGGAATAAACCTCCTGTTCCACTGTTGTTGCACACAGCAATCTGTGAGATACATTGGAAAAAATGCCTTTTAGTAAAAAAATGTAAAAGGCTTGAGATTGTTTGACATCAAAGGCCCTGTATTCACATACAGTACGGTATCTTGCTTTGTAAACGTTTGATTCTTCTTTCATTCCTGTCACGCCCTGGCTCTGGGGACTCTTAAATGTTGAGCCAGGGTGTGTAGTGTCTATGTTGTATTGTCTATGTTGTTGATCTAGATCGTGTAGATCTATGTTGGCCAGGGTGGTTCCCAATCAGAGGCAGCTGTTTCTCGTTGTCTCTGATTGGGGACCATACTTAGGCAGCATGTTTGGCACTAGTCATTGTGGGATCTTGTTCCGGAAGGTTTGTTTTGGTGTATAACCTAGGACTTCACATATCGTTTGTTGTTTTGTTTTGATCACGTAATAAAGATGTACGGTTATCACGCTGCGCCTTGGTCCGCTTCTTATAACGATCGTGACAGAAGATCCCACCAAAAGAGGACCAAGCAGCGTGTCCAGGAGCAAACGCCGGAGGTTACGTTAGTAGATGTCCTCCTCGGTTGGGGGAAAATCACGGAGGAGGAGGCCGTCCGTTACCGGAGGGCGATGAATGAAAATGCCCAGGCAGGAGAGGAGAAACGACGACGGACACCCGAGAGGCAACCCCAATACATTTTTTTGGGGGGGGCACACGGCGTGGACGACGGGGCAGCAGGAGGCAGCGACAGGGCGTATCTGCAGACTAGGAGAGGAGGCCACCAGGTTACGGGGGCTATTGGTCCAGAGGGAGCAGGAGTTAATTGGTCAGAGGGAGGAGCTACAGGAGACGTTAAGGGAGAAGGAGAGTGTAGAGGCACGGCGAGAGGAACTGAGTAGGCAGCAGAGGGAGCGGAGGTTTATGAGGAAACCCAGTCCCGCTCCTCGCACCAAGCAAGTGGTGTGTGTCACCAGTCCGGTCCGGCCCGTTCCTGATCCCCGCACTAAGCCAGTGGTGCGTGTTCCCAGTACGGCTCGACCCATTCCTGCTTCCCGCACAAGGCCAGTGGTGTGTGTTCCCAGTACGGTCCGGCCTGTTCCTGCTCCCCGCACTAAGTTAGTGGTGCGTGCTCCCAGTACGGCCCGACCCGTTCCTGCTCCCCGCACCAGGCTAGTGGTGCGTATTCACAGTCCGGCCCGGCCTGTTCCTGCTCCCCGCACCAAGCCAATGTTGCGTGTTCTCAGTCCGGCCTGTTCCTGCTCCCCGCACCAAGCCCATGGTGCGTGTTCCCAGTCCAGCCCGGCCTGTTCCTGCTCCCCGCACCAAGCCCATGGTGCGTGTTCCCAGTCCAGCCCGGCCTGTTCCTGCTCCCCGCACCAAGCCCATGGTGCGTGTTCCCAGTCCAGCCCGGTCTGTCCCTGCTCCCCGCACCAGGCCAATGGTGCGTGTTCCCAGTCCAGCCCGGCCTGTTCCTGCTCCCCGCACCAAGCCCATGGTCCGTGTTCCCAGTCCAGCCCAGCCTGTTCCTGCTCCCCGCACCAAGCCAGTGGTGCGTGTTCCCAGCCCGGTCCGGCCTGTTCCTGCTCCCCGCACCAAGCCAGGGGTGCGCGTCGTCGGCCCGGTCCGGCCTGTTCCTGTCCCTCGCACCAAGCCAGTGGTGCACGTCGCCAGCCCGGTCCGGCCCGTTCCTGCTCCCCGCACCAAGCCAGTGGTGTGCGTCGCCGGCCCGGTCCGGCCTGTCCGCGCCTTTGAGGGGGGGGGTACTGTCACGCCCTGGCTCTGGGGACTCTTAAATGTTGAGCCAGGGTGTGAAGTGTCTATGTTGTATTGTCTATGTTGTTGATCTAGATCGTGTAGATCTATGTTGGCCAGGGTGGTTCCCAATCAGAGGCAGCTGTTTCTCGTTGTCTCTGATTGGGGACCATACTTAGGCAGCATGTTTGGCACTAGTCATTGTGGGATCTTGTTCCGGAAGGTTTGTTTTGGTGTATAACCTAGGACTTCACGTATCGTTTGTTGTTTTGTTTTGATCGTGTGTTAAGTACGTAATAAAGATGTACGGTTATCACGCTGCGCCTTGGTCCGCTTCTTATAACGATCGTGACAATTCCTTGGTTGCATTCCTACTATTGTAGTCATCACATCAAACATTTATCATTATACAATGAGATATTCAGAGTCAAATGTCACCCATTTATTTTTGTTATAATTCAGTACAAAAAGTATTAAAAGGAACCCACCTGAGGGCAATGCCCACCCCTATTTCTATATAATTCCTGTTCTAGAGCGGAATTGCTCGTTGAGGTTCCGCCTCCGAAGAATGACGCAGGCTACTTATATGTATACTGTCCATAAAATTGCATATATGTGTGTATATATATATATATACATAAATATATACAGTATATATATATTTTTTCTACAAACTAGCAAAACAATAAATAAAATGTTACAAATTATCCAAAGGATTCTGATAATTTTCTGGTAAAAAAGTGGAGGTGTAAAAACATACGTTTGCACCTCCTATTTTAATTTGCTCCATGGGTCAGGTGGACGCAAGGCTGTTTGGCTCAGGTCAGTCACAAAGAGGAAGAACTTTACAGCTGTTTCTGATTAACAAAGAATGCCATGCTGGTGGGTGGTAACATTCAAGTAAAACCCAGCACTGAAACGAAACGTAGTCTGAAAAATATTTGCACGTCATCTAATAAGGAAACACACAGTATTTCCACTAATATCCACGAATGTCCCACTTCAAGCCCACATTTTCAGTTGAAAAAACGTACGTTTCCGCTGTTGTGATACTTTAAGGAACATTTTAAATTGTCACAAGAGGCCTTTTGTTTTTTGAGCCCTTTTCAGTTTGACCCATGGCTTTTATTCAGAAAACCACTTGGGACTCTTAGGTTGACTTTAACTGCACTCAATAAGGGTTTCCATGCCCTCCTGGCTAGGAATATAGATTTTGTAATTGGCTATAAGTTGCTGCAATTCCATTAGTCTGTATCGAATTAATTTGGTTATTTTTATTTAAACTTTATTTAAACAGGAAGTCCCACTGAGGTCAGAAGACCTCTTTTCCAAGGGAGACCTGGCCAAGAAGGGCAGCTCAGTAATCTCGAAAAACAAAATATAAACGCAACATGTAAAGTGTTGGTCCCATGTTTGATGAACTGAAATAAAAGATCCCAGAAATTTTACATAAGCACAAAAAGCTTATTTCCCTACATTTTGTGCACACATTTATTTTCATCCCTGTTAGTGAGCATTTCTCATTTGCCAAGATAATCCATCCACATGACAGGTGTGGCATATCAAGAAGCTGATTAAACAGCATGATCATTACACAGGTGCACCTTGTGCTGGGGACAATAAAAGAACACTCCAAAATGTGCAGTTTTGTCACACAACACAATGCCACAGATGTCTCAAGTTTTGAGGGTGTGTGCAATTGGCATGCTGACTGCAGGAATGTCACCAGAGCTGTTGCCAGATAATGTAATGTTCATTTCTCTACCATAAGCCACCTCCAACGTCGTTTTAGAGAATTGGACAATATGTCCAACTGGCCTCACAACTGTGAATGGCGTTGTGTCGGTGAGTGGTTAGCTGATGTCAACGTTGTGATGTCAAGTGCCCCATGGTGGC
Source organism: Coregonus clupeaformis (assembly GCF_020615455.1). NCBI lineage: Eukaryota > Metazoa > Chordata > Actinopteri > Salmoniformes > Salmonidae > Coregonus > Coregonus clupeaformis. Next base: position 22,865,686 of record NC_059192.1, read on the forward strand.
GGTAGGGTTATGCTATGGGCAGGCATAAACTACGGACAACGAACACAATTGCTTTTTATCGATGGCAATTTGAATGCACAGAGATACTGTGATGAGATCCTGAGGCCCATTGTCGTTCATCCGCTGCCATCACCTCATGTTTCAGCATGATAATGCATGGCCCTATGTCGCAAGGATCTGTACACAATTCCATGGCCTGCATACTCACCAGACATGTCACCCATTGCGCATGTTTGGGATGCTCTGGATCGACATGTACAACAGCGTGTTCCAGTTCCCGCCAATATCCAGCAACTTCGCACAGCCATTGATGAGGAGTGGGACAACATTCCACAGACCACAATCAACAGCCTGATCAAATCTATGCGGAGATATGTCGCGCTGCATGAGGCAAATGGTGGTCAAACCAGATACTGACTGATTCACAACCCTACCTTTTTTAAAGGTAACTGTGACCAACAGATGCATATCTATATTCCCAGTCATCTGAAATCCATAGATTAGGGCCTAATGAATTCATTTAAATTGACTGATTTCTTTATGTGAACTGTCACTCAGTAAAATCTTTGAAATTGTTGCATGTTGCGTTTATATTTTTGTTCAGTAGACATACCATTCAATGTTATACGTAATATAGTAACACATAAAGGTTGAACATATGGATGACATTGTGCAGTGGCTGGGGTCAAAATATAAATAACTCGAAATGAAAGGATTTCCAATTGAATATCAAGGGGGATTGAACAACAGTTGGGTGCTCTAGTCATTTATTGGATTGACTGCTTTGTTTACATGTCTTTGGAACACACTATGGGAGCAAAAATAATTACTATAAGCCCTTTCAGCACTCTAGTCCTCCACTCTGCCCCTTCAATCACCTACACACACACACACACACACACACACACACACACACACACACACACACACACACACACACACACACACACACACACACACACACACACACACACACACACACACACACACACACACACACACACACACACATTCAATCAGGCTGTCAGTGGATGAGCCTGTGGTGGACTAGCTGCTTTGTTCCAGGGAAAAACACTGTTGCTCAGTGTGATCAAATGGAAATGTGTAGGGTGCTGCCATTAAAGAGAGCAACTCTGTCACGACTTCCTCTGAAGCTGCCTCCCCTCCTTGTTCGGGCAGGCTTCGGCGTTCATCGTCACCGGCCTTCTAGCCACTGCCGCTCCATATCTCATCATTCCATTTGTCTTGTCTTGTCAATTACACACACGTGGTTCATATTCCCCTCATTAGTATGTGTTTAAGTGTTCCCTCTGCCCCCTTGTCCTTGTGGGTGATTGTTGCATGTGAGATGAGTGTAGCTCGGTGGAGCTACCTGTACTTTGTATTGCCTGGGTATATTTTCCCTGTGTGCCTGTATTTGTTCAAGTGCGCCTGTTTTGCGCACTGGACTGTTGACACTATCCAGCGTAACCGTGTACTACGGAATAAACTCTGTATTCTGTGATTTACCCTCCTGTGCCTAACTTCTTCAAATCACACTCTCACAGAATCACCCACCCGCTATGGAGTCAGCGGGAGAGGAGCGCATGCCTGGAGTCGTGGCACGGGTCCAGGAGCATTCAACGATGCTAGCCAGCTTGGGAGAAGATCTCCGGAGTGCGTACAACCTGGTGCGTAATTGGCAGACTCCAACCATGGTTAAGGGTGCAGCGCTTTCTTGGCTTTGCCAACTACTATCGGAGGTTTATCCGGGGCTTTGGCAAGGTCGCAGCTCCCATTACATCTCTGTTGAAGGGTGGGCCGTCCCGGCTCCGCTGGTCTGCTCAGGCTGACAGGGCCTTCAGTAACCTGAGGGGTCTGTTCACCTCAGACCCGGTACTGGCCCACCCCGATCCATCACTACCATTCGTAGTGGAGGTGGATGCGTCCGAGGTAGGGATAGGCGCTGTCCTATCTCAACGCTCGGGCACGCCACCCAAGCTCTGCCCCCGTGCCTTCTTCTCTAAGAAGCTCAGCCCGGCGGAGCAGAACTACAACGTTGGTGATCGGGAGCTGTTGGCTGTTGTCCGAGCCCTGACCGTGTGGAGGCATTGGCTCGAAGGGGCGAAACACCCTTTCCTCGTCTGGACAGATCACCGTAACCTGGAGTACATCCGGGCAGCGAGGGGGCTGAATCATCACCAGGCCAGGTGGGCCCTATTCTTCACCTGGTTTGATTTCACACTATCATACATCCCGGGTACGAAGAACGTGAAAGCAGACGCATTGTCACGGCTGTATGACACAGAGGAGAGGCCCAGAGACAACACCCCCATACTCCCGGCCTCCTGCATTGTGGCGCCGGTAATATGGGCGATGGACGCGGATATAAAGCAGGTTGCATATCAGTAAGGCACACACCATGTTGACAAGGGTTTAGCAAAGAAGTATAAACCTTTATTCCAACTGCCACAGTGAATTTGCACATAAGCAACAACTTTTATTCCCTCACACAAGTGGTTTCAATCGATAGTTCATTCCATCCAATGTAAATGTCACACGTGCTAGTATTAAATATTCTGAAAACATATCCTAATACACTTCACAGTGTGCTTTTCTGTATACATATTTGTCTGGAAGATTAGATGATGTGACTGATCCGAGCCAGTAAGCATACATTTGCTCAGCCAAGTCCATGCAGCTCTTAGATGAGAAGGAAATGGATGAAATAGATGGAATTTGTCTGAATCATCGTTGATGCCTTGGCAGCATATATCATCATGCCTCATGATTTCTCAAACCCTGTGCCATTTAATGTGTGAGTTCTCTCTAATAGCAAAAATAGTATAATTTTTATAAAAATAAAATAAAAATAAAAATAAATATATGAGCTCTTACTATCTAGGTCCATATGCTATTGATGGAAATATCTGCAGTCAGTCATGATAGGAATCTTAGTGTGCTGTTTAGTGGGGAAAAGAGGGTGATTATTTAGACCAAATGGAAGCGAAAGTTGTTATGTTTTAGCATGTCACCTTAATATAAAGCAAGGGACAGTTTTGGAATCATCATTGGGGTCATGGTAAAATACATATTTCGGAGGTTATTAAATCAAATCCTTATATAAGCTAGCTAGTTTGTTGTCTCCAGGCAGTAACATGTGGAGCTCTTCCTACTGATACAATATGACAGAAAATGCAATCCACTCTCATATTGCTCTTGGATACGACCCAAACTTCTTCTTTGCAGACAGGCTTTCTCACATTATTAATAACAATTTTCCATCTGCTATCTGTAGAGTATTTAACATTGCCCAAGTGTTGAACCATGTTTCCCAAGTCCTCCCTCAGTGTTCAGTCCAAAATATTTTCAGTCAGATGTGTAGGATTTCAGGGTTGATACAAAACTGCTTTAGACTATAGAATACCTTCAAGGTTTATCATTATAAGCAGACAATAAGCATGGCATGTAATAAGAACTGTTTTATTTTCCTCTCATAGGCGTAATTTATTTTAGTGTATTTAATAGTATGATTGAAAATGGTTTTGTATTATTGAGAAAAAGCTCATGATCCTCACCTAACCTCATCTCCCGCAGGGTAAGGCAACTCAGGTACTAGAGGTCTTTCATTCTTCTGTCTGAAGGGAGGAGCTGGAGCGAACCTAGCCTATATGAGGACGAGAATAACGCATCGCGCCAGACACGTATCAGTGTGGATGCCAACGGATGCTCAACATCTCCAAACTAGGCTACATTAATTTCCTATTCATTCTCATGGTCTCACATTCAAAGCGAATATTGCTACTTTTAAAGTCGTTTTTATCAGAGGAGGTAGATGTGTTCGTATTTTACAGTGTTAGTCCTGTAGAAAGCGGTAGTCCTGTAGAGAGCGGTAGATAGCTAGTTTTATTCAATTGTTTTATGCGGGCCCAGAGCATTGCATTTGCCCAGAGCAGTGTGCGCCCCATACTGTACATTACGCGGAGGGAGGAGCAATAGTATATCTCTTGATTCCATTTCCCTGTCGTGGCAGCCCACTGAAACGTTACTGGCGCACATTTTTACGCACACCTCAAGGGAAATCCCAAATAACGAGCACCTTGTGACTTTTTTAAAGTGCAAAATAGGAACTGCACAAGACATTTTAACAGCAAGCGGCGCGTTGCAGAGGATTTTTTTAAAAATAAAAAAGCCCGGTACTGTGCAATTGCATACCCTACCACTCCACTTGCGCTTTATACGGGGAGGCTTTTTACTTTTTCATCCTCGTTTCAGTCTCAAAACAACCGTATTCTCGTCTAAAACAGCCGAAGAACCAGACGGTGAGTCTCATTGGCACATATTTACTACCCACCTTGCATGTCGCATTTGTGCGTATTTTTCTGTCCAATCTAGCCCCAGTAGCTGCATGGTTTGACAGATCAGCAGCTCTATGTAGGCTACAGTATAGCTTCACCTTGTCCTCCTACAGTTTGCTTGCTAAACGATAATTCGCCGCAATTACTGTTGTACTGTTGTTATATTGTGGATGTAGTTTTCGATTCAGATAGTCAGTGTGCAATGTGTTCACATAATCAACAGAGTGGCCTAACTTGTATTTATTCCTTTATGATACTGCACACACACACACACACACACACACACACACACACACACACACACACACACACACACACACACACACACACACACACACACACACACACACACACACACACACACACACTTCTGTCTGTTATTGTGCAGGCTATGTTGTGTGGCCTTGTGTGTAGGAGGTTCAAATATTATTTTAGAAAGTAAGTGTCATATTGTTCAAATCTGGTGCAGGTATGTTTGTAGCACAGTTGCAGCAAATACTTTGGATAACTGCCAACTTCTAAGGGTTACAGTACAAATTACACATCACATTTGCTATGATACTGCAAAATGAAAGTGATAATTATAGGCCTATAGCTCCATTAATATTGATACTGTACCATTTTGTTTTCTGGCTGTCATAGTGCATAATAAAAGCAACAATATGGGCCTGGAATATATCATGGAACACATGACAGTTATGCACAGCCATATCCTTTAGTCTTGTTTGGGAAATTCACAAGTTACTGTGTAATGTCAATAGCTTGGTACAATGTTACTTACTATTCTATTGTAATAAATGTGTCTGTTTTCTTAGCACTGTCATACAGTAATGTCCATTAAATGTTGCCTGGCTATCCAAACTCCTTGTTCTGGCCAAATGCAACACCACGCCCATGGACATTAACGTTTCTTCTCCGCAATTAGTCAATAGTGTACAACTGCAGGCCGCAATTCTGGGCATGCAGGAACCGTGCCCGACAGGCGGGGCAAAGGAAACTGTCTACCGGTCGCTCCCGCCTCCCGCCAGCACAGCATGCGGGAAGCTGGAGCGACACTGTGTGCTAACTAGCTAGCTTGCTAGTTAGCGACACTGTGCGCTAGCTTGCTAGTACCGGAGAAAACCATGCCCGACAGGCGGGAGCAAAGAACACTGTCTACCGATTGCTCCCGCCTCCCGTTAGCACAGCTTGCTAGTTAGCGACACCATGTGCTAGCTTGCTAGTTAGCTAGCACATGGTGTCGACCCCGCCTCCCGCCTGCTGTGTCTTTGAGAAAACCGTGCCCGACAGGGGGGGTGGCGAAGGACACTGTCTGTTGCCCCCGCCTACTGCTAGCAACTCCGGTACACATGAGGCGGGAGGATCTGAGTACATTACCGACGATTTCTAGAATGGAAATCCATTCTAGACCGTCTGATTGGTCCCAGAAAGTGATGGGTTGGGCCAGAGCCAGAACACACATGGGTAAAGCTGCGTTTTGAAAATGTGTCATTGGCTTTGATACTCTGATTGTTTAGAGATGCACACATGGGGACCATTAGTAGTAGCAGGGAAACATTTGGCCATTTATAAACGCATTTCATGCAATAATACATAATTTTACATGACTGGGTACTTTTTTAATACCGCACAAATGATCGAAATTACAGGCTACTTTCACACTGACAAACTGAGAATCTGAGATCAATAAAAACAACCTTGTCTTGAATACATCAATAGACTAGGCCTAGGTGTGTGGAGACACACATATTGTACAATATGACAAGGAAATTATAGTCCTAAAAAAGCTTTCCAGTTTCACTGACTCACCCAATAATGCGCAGCTCATTATGCGCTCTTGCCAAAAGCTTACCTCTCTCTTGTTTTACTTAAAATAATGTTTGCTCAATAGGCCTATTTGGAAGTTGATAAAATATGAAGGTAGCCTAAAGCAGACGGATTAGAGTCTTCTCTTTTCAGCAGGAGCCATTTGCTTTCCAACCACATCTAGGCAATAAAAAAAAAAGAAGCTCTTGATCCTCTGTGGCTAAATTAGAGGCCTACTCATGCTGTAGTAGGCTATTCTGAATATTTCATTTATTTCTGAACAGATAGCAGTAATTCTATAACTTTGGCAAATGTATTTACATTTCTCAGGGGTGCTGCAGCACCTCCAGCAACTTTCCCGCGGCTATGATTCTATAAGGAAATAATTGATGAGGTGCTGATTGATGGGGATGTAAATCAAGTGTTATCAAGTGTTCATCAAATGTTATACTGCCGTGGCAGTACTGTTGATATTTAAACTAATTAGCTTGCTACACACCGGGCGCGCACAATCTCCGTACAGGGCAGACTGGGAAAAAGGCACAACCTGGGGCATGTGACCTCCTTACAGGGCAGACCAATGGACGGGGTGGGGGTGGCGAACGACTTGGGGGCAGTGGGTTCAGAACAACAACAAAAACTGTAACAAATGGGAGGGCAAAGGGCAGGTCGTCTTCTTAGGGATACTGATAGCTGTTTTCATTTGTGAGGAAAATATTTCCCAGCTTTATGATAAAACCTAATACAGCGAGCCCTTGGCTTTCATCCAGATTTCCACCTATACATTAATCATTACCTAGTTGTTTAAAACTCTATCTTCTTTGCCTCTGTTGTTTAGCCTTTGGCCAAATCAGACATTACACCATAAACATGTTTCTGAAAGCAAATAAACCCAGTGTGGGCTTTGGAAAGTTTCTGTAATTAAATGTTTTAATTTGTGTACGGTAACTCAGCCTCCTACATTTTGGGTTCCATCATTTTCGGATGGGACGTTAAAGGGGTGTCCTGACTCTCTGTGGTCACTAACGATCCCATGGCACTTATCGTAAAAGGAAGGGTGTTAACCCTAGTGTCCTGGCTAAATTCCCAATCTGGCCCTCATACCATCATGGCCACCTAATCATCCCCAGCTTCCAATTGGCTCATTCATCACCCCTCCTCTCCCCTGTAACTATTCCCCAGGTCGTTGCTGTAAATGAGAATGTGTTCTCAGTCAACTTACCTGGTAAAATAAGGATAACATATAAAATAAAAAACAAACAAACTAATGTATACAGTACATGGTTTATTAAGTGTGTATTAGTGCATACTGTTTATGTTTAGTATGGGGGGGGATATCAGTAAGCATAAGGGATAAACAAACCATGCATTGAATTGAATAAGAGAGAGAAAGAGAGAAGTACAGGCTGGTGGAGCCGTCATGCTTTAGCCCAATGTGACCTGGTCCATGTCCTCCCCTCTGTGTGTGTACATTGTGTGTGTGTACATTGTGTGTGTGTACAGTGTGTGTGTATGTGTGTGTGTGTGTTTTGGATGGCTGGCAGTAATGTATGCATTGTCTTCAGAAAGTATTGATACCCCTTGACTTATTCCACATTTTGTGTTACAACCTGAATTCAAAATATATATTTTTCTCACATACATACAATACACCATATTGACTAAGTGAAAACATGTTTTTAGAAATTATTACCAATTTATTGAAAATCAAATACAGAAATATCTAATTTACATAAGTGTTCACACCCCCGAGTCAATACATGTTAGAATCACCTTTAGCAGCGATTACAGCTGTGAGTCTTTCTGGGTAAGTCTCTAAGAACTTTGCACACCTGGATTTTACAATATTTGCACATTATTCTTTTTTTCTGTTTTTTACCTCTGTCAAGTTGGTTGTTGATCATTGCTAGACAGCCATTTTTAAGTATTGCCATAGATTTCCAAGCTGATTTAAGTCAAAACTTTAACTGGGCCACTCAGCAACATTCAATGTCATCTTTGTAATCAACTCCAGTGTATATTTGGCCTTGTGTTTTAAGTTATTATCCTGCTGAAAGGTGAACTTGTCTCCCAGTGTCTGTTGGAAAGCATACTGAACCAGGTTTTCCTCTAGGATTTTGCCTGTGCTTAGCTCTATTCCGTTAATTTTTATCCTAAAAAAACTCCCTAGTCCTTGCCGATGACAAGCATAGCCATAACATGATGCAGCCACCACCATTCTTGAAAATATGAAGAGTGGTACTCAGTGATGTGTTGTGTTGGATTTGCCCCAAACATATTCGGGACATAGAGTTCATTTCTTTGCCACATTTTTTGCAGTTTTACTTTAGTGCCTAATTGCAAACAGGATGCATGTTTGGGAATACTTTTATTCCGTACAGGCTTTCTTGTCATTTAGGTTAGTATTGTGGAGTAACTACAATGTTGTTGATCCATCCTCAGTTTTCTCATATCACAGCCATTAAACTCTGTAACTGTTTTAAAGTCACCATTGGCCTGATGGTGAAATCCCTGAGCGGTTTCCTTTCTCTCCGGCAACGGAGTTAGGAAGGACGCCTGTATCTTTGTAGTGACTGGGTGTACTGATACATTTACATTTGAGTGATTTAGCAGATGCTCTTATCCAGAGCGACTTACAGTTATGAGCACATACATTTTTTCGTACTGGTCCCCAATGGGAATCGAACCGACAACCCTGGTGTTGCAAGCGCCTTGCTCTACCAACTGAGCCACACCATCCAAAGTGTAATTACTAACTTCACCATGCTCAAAGGGAAATTCAATGTATTTTTTACCCATCTCCCAAAAGGTGCCCTTCTTTGCGAGTCATTGGAAAACCTCCCTGGTCTTTGTGGTTGAATCTGTGTTTGAAATTCACTGCTCAACTAAGGGACCTTACAGATAGTTGTATGTGTGGGGTACAGAGATGAGGTATTCATTAAAAAATCATGTTAAACATTATTATTGCACACAGAGTGAGTCCATGCAATGTATTATGTGACTTGTTAAGCACATTTTTATTTAGGCTTGCCATAACAAACGGGTTGAATACTTATTGACTCAAGACATTTCAGCTTTTCCTCCTCATCTTCCGCTCGGTCTCAGTCTCTCTCTGTATGGGGCAGTGGTGCTGAAATCTTAGAAAAAGTGAGATAGAGTTGTTATATAAGCAGGCTATGCAGTGCAGCCGATGTCCTGATCTGAATCCACTCTATAATGATGTCAGAGACAGCAGAGCAGAGGAGCCTACAGAGAGACAGGGGCATGCTGGGTAGTCAAACATGTCGAGCCCTTTCCTGAACAGTCTAGGCTGAGAGTGAGAGTGGGCAATGGGACCAGACTGGAATTCGTCCGGATTCCATTACTTACTTATACAATATCGACTAAGACTGGACAATGTACTGTCTTTGAGAAAGATGTATTTGGTTACAGTGTTCTTAGATTTGACAGTGAATGGTTTTCATGTTGGCTGACTTGACCTGAATACAGTGCAGCAGAGTTAGTCATCCCACACATGTCCCCGAAGTGCTCTTGCGTGATTGTCCCTGCTCATGTCTATGACTAATTAGATTACGTCACCCATTTATGCTATGCGCTCACAGGTTGCTCTCGCAGTCTCCGCTCAGAAAGGCGCAGGCAGTCGAGCACAAAATGCCATCAGCTGATCTGTATGTTTTTGCTCTGCAGAGAACATATGACAGTATTTGGGGCATATTGTCTTTAGCTGGATAAACTTCTCTCAAAACCTTTTATATCAAAGTCCATTCGAATGATCGTTTTTTAAGATGAAGATACTGTAGATTTTTGTCCCATAGATGTGAGCGGATAAGAATTGAGATTGTTGACTGGTTAAACAATAGCCAGCATTGTCTGTCCTGACATATGCTCACATACCATTGTGCATCCAATTTGTTGATCCGCCGGGTTGAATTGAATTGGACTGACCTTCTCCCGAAGGCTTTAAATGTGCACTTTTGATAAATGAATGTTATAACAGTGTGTGACAATGCCAACGTTTACCATTTTTATCTTATTAACATGATTGACCAAAATGGCATCTTTCTCCCAGATCTAGAGTTGAAACATGTCCTGGCCTGATGCAACAGAGGTTGTTTTGTGCAGTTACAAACAAGTGACTATCTTTAAGCAATAAGGCCCGAGGGGGTGTGGTACACTGCTCAAAAAAATAAAGGGAACACTTAAACAACACAATGTAACTCCAAGTCAATCACACTTCTGTGAAATCATGAGACGGAGTCTACAACCCACACAAGTGGCTCAGGTAGTGCAGCTCATCCAGGATGGCACATCAATACGAGCTGTGGCAAGAAGGTTTGCTGTGTCTGTCAGCGTAGTGTCCAGAGCATGGAGGCGCTACCAGGAGACAGGCCAGTACATCAGGAGACGTGGAGGAGGCCGTAGGAGGGCAACAACCCAGCAGCAGGACTGCTACCTCCGCCTTTGTGCAAGGAGGAGCAGGAGGAGCACTGCCAGAGCCCTGCAAAATGATCTCCAGCAGGCCACAAATGTGCATGTGTCTGCTCAAATGGTCAGAAACAGACTCCATGAGGGTGGTATGAGGGCCCGACGTCCACAGGTGGGGGTTGTGCTTACAGCCCAACACCGTGCAGGACGTTTGGCATTTGCCAGAGAACACCAAGATTGGCAAATTCGCCACTGGCGCCCTGTGCTCTTCACAGATGAAAGCAGGTTCACACTGAGCACGTGACAGACGTGACAGAGTCTGGAGACGCCGTGGAGAACGTTCTGCTGCCTGCAACATCCTCCAGCATGACCGGTTTGGCGGTGGGTCAGTCATGGTGTGGGGTGGCATTTCTTTGGGGGCCGCACAGCCCTCCATGTGCTCGCCAGAGGTAGCCTGACTGCCATTAGGTACCGAGATGAGATCCTCAGACCCCTTGTGAGACCATATGCTGGTGCGGTTGGCCCTGGGTTCCTCCTAATGCAAGACAATGCTAGACCTCATGTGGCTGGAGTGTGTCAGCAGTTCCTGCAAGAGGAAGGCATTGATGCTATGGACTGGCCCGCCCGTTCCCCAGACCTGAATCCAATTGAGCACATCTGGGACATCATGTCTCGCTCCATCCACCACAGACTGACCAGGAGTTGGCAGATGCTTTAGTCCAGGTCTGGGAGGAGATCCCTCAGGAGACCATCCGCCACCTCATCAAGGGCATGCCCAGGCATTGTAGGGAGGTCATACAGGCATGTGGAGGCCACACACACTACTGAGCCTCATTTTGACTTGTTTTAAGGACAATACATCAAAGTTGGATCAGCCTGTAGTGTGGTTTTCCACTTTAATTTTGAGGGTGACTCCAAATCCAGACCTCCATGGGTTGATACATTTGATTTCCATTGATAATTTTTGTGTGAGTTTGTTGTCAGCACATTCAACTATGTAAAGAAAAAAGTATTTAATAAGATTATTTCATTCATTCAGATCTAGGATGTGTTATTTTAGTGTTCCCTTTATTTTTTTGAGCAGTGTATATGGCCAATAAACCACAGCTAAGGGCTGTTCTTAAGCATGACGCAGCGTGTAACCAACGTAATTAGAGCAGTAAAAATAAATGTTTTGTCATACCCGTGGTATACGGTCTGATATTACATGGCTGTCAGCCAATCAGCGTTCAGGGCTGGAACCAGCCAGTTTATAATCCCCTTGATTCTCTCTTCACCATCATTCACCATACTTCTGTGTTTGACACACTCCCATTGATTTCTAGTCAATGGTAGCAGGTTTGTATCCTGTCTAACAACTTTGGGACTTATTGGGACTTACTGTTCCTTTCTCCTGTGTTTTCGCCGTTTATCTCAAGTCTAGATTATACACATTTGTGTAGTTATTCCGCTCTAGCAAGGACAGTGTGTGCAGTGCACCAGAATCCACAAAGGCAATGTTTTCAGAAAGCAGGATCCCCCATTATAGTCAAAGAGAGTATGGCGATCTTAGTGATCAATATTCGTGGATATAAAAAAAAATTTTTGTACACAATCATGGTACCAATTCTTGCTTCTATTTCACCAGATGGATTTCCTTGAACCGATTATTTTAAAATCGCACAAAGTTAAGGATAATTTGCAGCCTTCATTACCCCGGTCGGCCTTCAACTTGAGATACTCAATGAGAGGGGGCAGCACTGAGCTAGCCTGCAAAGTCACTTCCTAGAGTAGCTTAAACTGTGCATGCAATGTTTCCAAAAACTCCTCCATGAAGCAAGATGGCGACACGCTAAAACGACACTTCCTGATCTTCAAATGCGCCACTGAGACTTCACATAGGAAAAATGGGGTGAAGTCATCGATGGCTTTGTCCATTCATTTTACAGTCTATGGCACTGGTCACTAACCAACTGGTCGATCGATCTTCAAGGCATTCCTAATCGATCACCAAACATTTCTGTACAAAAGCCAATGATAAAGGCTTGCTCGTCTTTTTGTCCGAGTTGCGCTGTTGGCAGTAGGTGCACTTGATTCAAAAGCCCTGTGCATAAAAAGTGTTCCCATTTTGAACCATTTAATTTGTCTGAAAAGACAAACTCCGCCTACCAGGCGGACCGGGAGATCTGTGGCTAAATCGAGTGCGCCTACTGCGCTGGCCAATCGGATAGCTCAAATCACTGTGTGCCTACCTACAGCTTCCACGACCCCGGCCACAGCAACGTTTGATACTAGCCTACATAACCTTCAAGACCAGAGAGAGACTGTCAAAGAATAGCCTACAGCAAAGAGCTGCTGTTTTTATGAGTGAGTTCATGTAAAAAAATGTATTCAGCACTGTCAACACTATTTTTATTAGAAAACATAAAATGTGCTTCTCTCTACTTCCGTTCACGCTGCAGCTGCAATGAATGAGTAGCCAAGTGAATCGATAGCCCTGCGTTTGTACTATTATTAGCAGCTCGTCGTGTCTATTTTAATATTGAGGAGTATTTCACTTTCTCTGGTCATAGGAACAACATTAATTTGTGCCTGAGGCAGATGTGGTGCGACTCGAGTTTCGCCATCAGGTGGCAGACAAGACGGTGTCCCCTCTCTCTGGTCAGTGTCACTGGAGGAAAGGAAGGAGAGAGCAGGGATCGTGAGAGGCGGACCCTCTGCTAATCTCTTCCTCCCTCTGCTGAGACTAATACCTTGTTCAAAACAACTGGGAACTTGGAACTCGGAAATCTCAGACTTCAGTGCGTTCAAGACAACTGGGAACTCAAAAAAAAAAACGAGATCCGACTGGGGAAAATCGTTTTGAATAGTCATCCAACTCGGAAATTTAGGCATCTTTCTAGAGCTCAGACTTTCCGACCTGAAGTTCACTGACGTCATGATTTTACCTCTTTTTTTTTCCTGAGTTCCCAGTAGTCTTGAAAGCTCCATGACCATCAGATGCAGGTACCATCGGTCCAGTAAAATAAAAAAGCAAATTATTTGCAAATTATTTCAATTTATGCTCAGCTATGCCTCGCAAGTGCTACACCAACTGATCTATTTTGTTATCAAAGCTTGAGTTTTGAAATATAATAAGGACTGAGAAGAACAATATTGGCAGGCCAGGCATATAGTCAATATGCTGTGATAATGTATTAGACCTACTGCACACCTCATTCCTACAGAACTGTTTTTATTAGGTTCATGTTACAGTCATGTTTAAAAAAAATTCTGAGCGGTAGATCTCTGCTTGCTTTTTGACTGCGAAAGTGATCTTGACTCAGAAAAGGTGGTGACCACTTGTCTATGGTTTAACCAGTAGATAGGTGTCAAAAGACAGATTAGGTCAGATAAGACTTAAATGGTTTAGGGTTGTCATTGTGACTCGCCATTGGCTGAGGTGAAGAAGGGGCTATTTACTGAGTGCAGGTTTTCATTGCTGTGCGACTAATGGTTTTCCTCAGGCAGCATGTCAGTTGAGCTTCTACGTCACTCTAAGCTTAAAGTTGCACTATGCAGAAATCGCTCCACCATTTCCTTTTTCTAAATCTCAAATAGTTTGCCTAATTTCAGTTTATGTGACAAAATAAGATAGTATAGTGTAGAGAATCATTGTACCATCTAAACCGCTGTGAAATATATTTTCCATAACCACAAATATTGTTGTTTCAGCTGTTTGAAGCTGGTGTACAAAACCGAACGTAAAAGACTCAAAAACAAAACTTAAGAACGAGAAGCATAGAAATAGCACACATAGAACAGATCTACGGCTTCTTATACTTGCTTTCAATTAGAATGACCGATCTATAACTCACATTTCTATGTGAATTTGGTCATGTCGCCCAAAAAGTGACATATTGCCACTTTAATTAGCATTGTCTCCAACTAGCAACTTGTCATTACAATTAATATTCTATGTTACTTTTCTTCTTGAATGCACTGATTGATTTTGGGCACCAAACTTTTCCAGCCCACATACAATGAACTTCATGAACAGTGTACCTGTTCACCTCTCAGTGTGAACTTGAGTGAAGTGGCGGCTGAGTTCCTTACGTCCATACAGTACTAATGAAGCTGAACTTTGACTGGCTTCTTTCAGCCTGTTCAGAGGGCAATGCGGCCCCCTAACTGCTGATAAGCATGTCTGGTGTTTTCGAGATAACGCACACTACCACAGACAACCACACTCCCACTCAAACAGATCACAACCATCAAACCGTCCGTGTCTCGCCTTCAGAGCCAAATGTGTGGCTTTCCAAAGGTTTTTCGTCTCTGTTCTTTCAGCTCCAGCCAAGCTAAGCCAAGCCTCCTCTCTTTGTTTCCCAGCAGGCAGGGTCCCTATAACTTTTCTGTTTTTGCTCCGTTTTATTTGCTTGTTTCTTCTTGGCCGGGATTTCCATGCAAATGGCTGCCAGAGAGCGCCCTCCTCTTTCTTCTTCCCTCTCCTAGTATGATCATGACGGCGAGACTCCCATGAGCCCACTCTCTCTCTCTGCCTCAGGGCTCTCTCTCTCTCTCTCTCTATCTCTCTCTCTCTCTCTCTCTCTCTCTCTCTCTCTCTCTCTCTCTCTCTCTCTCTCTCTCTCTCTCTCTCTCTCTCTCTCTCTCTCTCTCTCTCTCTCTCTCTCTCTCTCTCTCTCTCTCTCTCTCTCTCTCTCTCTGCCTCAGGGCTCTCTCTCTCTATCCCTCTCTCTCTCTCTCTCTCTCTCTCTCTCTCTCTCTCTGCCTCAGGCTCTCTCTCTCTCTCTCTCTCTCTCTGCCTCAGGCCTCTCTCTCTCTATCCCTCTCTCTCTATCACCCTCTCTCTCCCTCTCTCTCTGCCTCAAAGAAATAAACAATAAACATTAACAGTAAACAT
Source organism: Coregonus clupeaformis (assembly GCF_020615455.1). Taxonomy (NCBI): domain Eukaryota; kingdom Metazoa; phylum Chordata; class Actinopteri; order Salmoniformes; family Salmonidae; genus Coregonus; species Coregonus clupeaformis. The sequence continues at coordinate 22,881,133 of NC_059192.1, forward strand.
TACACTCAGAAGTTCCAAAAGAATAAAGACATTTCAAATGTCATATAATGTATATATACAGTGTTGTAACAATGTGCAAATAGTTAAAGTTCAAATGGGAAAATAAATAAACATAAATATGCGTTGTATTTACAATGGTGTTTGTTCTTCACTGGTTGCCCTTTTCTTGTGGCAACAGGTCACAAATCTTGCTGCTGTGATGGCACACTGTGGTATTTCACCCAGTAGATATGGGAGTTTATCAAAATTGGGTTTGTTTTCGAATTCTTTGTGGATCTCTGTAATCTGAGGGAAATATATGTCTCTAATATGGTCATACATTTGGTTAGGAAGTGCAGCTCAGTTTCCACCTCATTTTGTGGGCAGTGTGCACATAGCCTGTCTTCTCTTGAGAGCCAGGTCTGCCTACGGCGGCCTTTCTCAATAGCAAGGCTATGCTCACTGAGTCTGTACATAGTCAAAGCTTTCCTTAAATTTGGGTCAGTCACAGTGGTCAGGTATTCTGCCACTGTGTACTCTCTGTTTAGGGCCAAATAGCATTCTAATTTTCTCTGTTTTTTTGTTAATTCTTTCCAATGTGTCAAGTAATTCTCTTTTTGTTTTCTCATGATTTGGATGGGTCTAATTGTGTTGTTGTTGTTGTCCTGGGGCTCTGTGGGGTCTGTTTGTGTTTATGAGCAGAGCCCAGGACCAGCTTACTTAGGGGACTCTTCTCCAAGTTAATCTCTCTGTAGGTGATGGCTTTGTTATGGAAGGTTTGGGAATCGCTTTCTTTTAAGTGGTTATACAATTTAACGGCTCTTTTCTGGATTTTGATAATTAGCGGGTATCGGCCTAATTCTGCTCTGCGTGCATTATTTGGTGTTTTTCGTTGTGCATGCAGAGTCTCAATTTGGTGTGTGTCCCATTTTGTGAATTCTTGGTTGGTGAGCGGACCCCAGACCTCACAACCATAAAGGGCAATGGGTTCTATAACTGATTCAAGTATTTTTAGCCAGATCCTAATTGGTATGTTGAATTTTATGTTCCTTTTGATGGCATAGAAGGCCCTTCTTGCCTTGTCTCTCAGATCGTTCACAGCTTTGTGGAAGTTACCAGTGGCGCTGATGTTTAGACCGAGGTATGTAGAGTTTTTTGTGTGCTCTAGGGCAACGGTGTCTAGATGGAATTTGTATTTGTGGTCCTGGCAACTGGGCCTTTTTTGGAACACCATTATTTTTGTCTTACTGAGATTTACTGTCAGGGCCCAGGTCTGACAGAATCTGTGCAGAATATCTAGTTGCTGCTGTAGGCCCTCCTTGGTTGGTGACAGAAGCACCAGATCAGCAGCAAACAGTAGACATTTGACTTCAGATTCTAGTAGGGTGAGGCTCTCTCTCTGCCTCAGGGCCTCTCTCTCTCTCTCTTTCTCTCTCTTTCTGTCTTAATCTACAGCCGACCTCAGCTCACAGGGGAAATAATAAGATTAAAAAACACCCCTTTATTGGACGGGGAGAGTTGAGGCTGTTTTACACAGCCACACTTTTCTCTCATTAACAGCAGTCATGTAGCCCTGGCACTGGCTATGACTGCTTGTTTCCTCCAGCTCCACAACCCCTTTCATGAGCAGGAAGATTTGGCGCGCGGCACGGGAGCTTTATTTTTGCCAGGGCGACGGCTTTACGAGTCGGAGTCCATCTGACACTGTCTGGCATGGGCCCATTTTAGTAGCTACTCTGTTTGTGTTTACGCACTAGGAGAGAAATGAAGTCGTGACGGATTTGCGGAGATGTCACAGGCAGCATGATTCAGTATAAATATACACAGGTCTTTTCTGGACTACAATTACTGTAGTTTCATCTGCCCAGAATATCAATATCATAAATTAAGCCACAGGTAGTAGTCTAATCTTTACTATATTTTTCAAAATAGTCCCTAAGGTATAATTGTTTCCTTGTAGTTATAAATGTTTCAAACAGCAAGGCTCAGATCAACATGGCAGTGTCAACATAGCTGCTATTGTTTTAGAAGTTTTTCGATATAAATAAACTTTTATATACCCCCATATCACACAGTCACAAACTGAAAACCGTGTGTACAATTAATTGGTTAGAGAGAGGTCTCAGATATCACTTTCATTTGTATCCCCTGTAGCTTTAGAATTGCGGCAAATTTGGTTCCTGTTTCAGTCACGTCTTTGGCCACGTGAACGTGGGTCAAACAAAAACACCCTAATGATTGGTTGACAAATAGTGCCTCCCACAATGCAGGTGATGGCTGCATGGTGCAGTGAGTGAGAAGCAACTGCAGCGACTTGATGGCGACTTCATCAAAAACGGCATAAACTTTGATCACTTGATTTTTGTAAAGTTCATGCAGTCGACAATTTTTATAACCATAATGCAACACACTTTAAAAGGCAGTGACACCAACTTGACAAACGTTATCCACTCGAACGCGCCCAATAACGCCTCCATAGAGATCCTATTAGTATTCTAATTCTATAGATATAATGTAATAGTGGGCACTTTGAATACAGTGTTGTTTGACATGACAACGAATGAAAAAGCCAGGAGGCGTTCATAGAATTCCAACAGTTCACCCAAGTTAAATCACAATTGCAATATTTTGTTAAAAATAAGGCCTAGATGTTTTGCCCATATTGTGCATACCTACGTGGCAGTGTGGAAATGATCTCAAATGAGATACATTTTTGATTGAAGTTTGAGGGAACAGTATAAAACAATCAGAATGGAGAAAGCCCCATTGAAATCACTAAGAATGTATGTGGTGCCACCCTAGGGTCATGCACAACTCATAAAGCAAATGTAGACATTTTGAACCTGTCAAATACCGTCATACCATCAACAATCGGAAAAATATTGTGATATGACATTTTGGCCATATCGTCCAGCCCTAATTAAAGGGGATGATTAGATTGTTGGCAGTGGACCAAGTTCTTGCCATGGTTATTCAGCTATTGTACCTTGCCATTTGTAAAGAGGCCATCGTTTTATTGCTTAAATGAAAAGTGAACTGCTAAATTTATTTATTAACATCCAATTATTATTATTATTTATTTTTATTTTTATTATCTTACCCATTATTTTTACTTTGTCAACAAACACTTACTCAGTTAGTGTGCTGAGTCAGCATTTTGCCTCAGAAGAATCATCAAACTGCAACAGAATGGGAAGGAAACGACAAACGAGCACAAAAGTTTACATAAGATGGCCACGGTCTTAGCTCTGGCCTCCCGAAGCCTCCACAGAACTCCCAAACAGGGTGGGAGAATAAATGGGTGTCTATGGTGAAGAAACACTGCCATTTTATTGCCCCGTTTTTCAAATCTTTCATGCTTCAGGAAATTCGGATGGACTTATTCCAGGAGCTGAGGGTTTGGCAGGGCCCAAGCAGCAGTCCATCCACCTCTTCATCATTTTCCTTTTATTGAGCCTTTCAATTTTAAGGCCACTTCTTACACTAGGGTCCTATTTTTAACGCTAACTGGCTGCGTATACAAGGCCAAATAAGAGCTCCTTGTTGCACGGTCGGCCCTTAAAATAGAACCGTGGCTTTTCGTTAAAGCCCCGGCTCTTCACCCAAGACAGGCTGTGGAATTACAAGCATGGGGAAGTGAATGGACTTCGGGATAATGTGCGTGTGTGTGTGTGTGCGCGTGTGTTTGTGTGAGAGTAGGCCTTATTAAGCTTTTACTGTGCTGGGTTATGACATCCTGCATCGTTTTGACTGTCACTACAAGGCTTACATATTAATTTACTGCAAGCTGCTTCAGTTGGAGAGCGCCCAAGCTTTTGGTCACACTTCTGGCTCTCTCCCTCAATACATAGTCCCACGTCAGTTTCCCTGGGGGCGATGAACGGAGAGATGTGTGTAAAATATTCCTTTGGCTACAGAGAGAGACAGAGAGAATAACTACAGTTTATTTTTTGTGTCTCGCACTGAAATGCTGATGTCTTGATGTTCTCCCTACATCACTTTTTTTTTTACAAGACATGACCCTTTGCCCAGTGGGCCTCAATCCCACTCCCAAGGTTCACTGTTTGTCTGACCAGAGACATCTGAAAGATGAACTTTCCTGAATCATCATATTGTTCAGCTGCACATGATTACACTCCGACTGAGTTACTGTACATTCGACAGTAAGCCAAGCCTGGGGCAGTTACTGGTTTTGCTTTGATTCCTGTGGTGAAATAATCTCGTAAACCACAGTAATTAATTGAACACCCACAGTAATTTATCACTATCACTGATATTGTTATTATACGAATTGTGATACTAATTAATGCGTCACATGAACATGATACAGTATTGGTTCATATTCTACCTCAAAATCCCCCCGGTATGCAGATCATTTCCAATGATCTATTGTAGTCAAATGAAGAGAACGCCCATGTACAGTATGCAGCGAAGGGGCAACCAATGTACTCTGTGTTCTGTGTGAACTGTGTAGATGGATAGGTAGGTGAGGGATGAATAGCTTGGGATGGGGCAGGGCTGGGACTGGGTTGCCAGCCGAGGTGAGATCCTGTAATGAGGGCTTGCAGGAGTTCTCTTCCATGAGATTAGCAACCACGCTGGCAACCCAACCGACGAAGGGGGCCGCGCACACAGGAAACAGGAACCTCCACTACACAAAACACTCCTCTGTTTGTTGAAGCTGCCGTGCCGCTAATGCTGATTCTACCTCCATTTGTCATCTTGTCATCTTGTCCTGATTGTTATCTTAGCTCTCAACGTAACCCCCGTCACTCCCTCTCTCTCCCATCCTGCACACCTGTTGTTTCATGCATCGGGTAACTTGGCCATGAGAAGGCGTCTTGATATTCTTTTGTGGGAGTGTGTGTGTGCATGTGTGTGAGTCTGTGAGGGGGCAGTGGTTGGGTGCATGTCACAATGAAGTCATAGCTCAAGGGGACTTGACGAGGGTAACATTGCACTGTATTTGGTTTGTGGTGTGTGTGTGTATGCGCGTGCATGTGTTTGTGTGTATGTCTGTTTGTCGGTGTGAATTCCCATTGTGTCCTCATGGGTGTGGATACATTTCAACAATTAGCACTGCGACTCACACTATTATATCAGGAAATGTTAATTTCCGTCCAGATATAGAGATTGTTGTTAGCCAATATACTATTACCAACACATAGAAAAGTCACCGCCCGTGTCTTTGACTGTGACACACTATGACTGTCAAGGGTTGGAACCGGTTCAGGGAACAGAACCGAAAACCGGAAAATTACAAAATTATTGGGAACAGAACCGTTATTTTAAAAGCATGGGAACCGGTTAATAACATTATTGTAGGTTCTGGCCATTTTTTTCTAGTCTCACAAAAATCGCAACAAAGCACCTATGCAAAGCCCTCACTCACTCTGTCACTCAAACTTATTCCAGCGTCTGCCTGCCAGCTGGAAATATTTGCCAGTTGGTGTGCATGTGTGTGTAGGCTACCTGCCCCTCCCCTCTGAAGGATAGGTTACTATAGCCTATTGACGACATTACAAGTGTAATTCAGAAATTAGGAAGACATGTTTAATTAGAGAAGAATGGATTGACTTTTTCATTGCTAGTTAAGGATACTATAGTTATCATGTTTCACATTGGATTTATTAACTATAAAAAAGTAAGACGTGTTTTTAATTCTAGTGCTGCTCTGCACACACAAGCTTGTTAATTAGCTTAAATCACTTACCCGCTCCACATCAAGCTGCTCTATCCGCACTGATTGCTGAAGTAATTTAATGTCGAGATAAATGTAAAAAAAGTAGTATATTTCAGAGGTTTAAAGATGCACTATGCAGAGATCGCTCTGCCATTTCCTGGTTGCTAAAATTCTAATACAATTTCAGTTTATTTGACAAAACAAGCAAGTATAGTGTAGAGAATCATTGTACCATCTAAACCACTATGAAATATATTTTCCATAACCAAAAATATTGTATTTTCAGCTGTTTGAAGCTGGTGTACAAAACCGAAAGCAAAAGACGCAAAAAACAAAACAAAAAAATGGAGAGCATAGAACTAGCGCACATAAAACAGATCTACCACTTCTTAGGCTTTTAATGAGAATGACAGATCTGTAACATTTCTATGTGAATTTTGTTGGGTAGCCCAAAAAGTTACATATTGCAGCTTTAAAAAGGAACAGAAAGGAACGATATAAACCGTTACTTTTTTGGGGGTTAGAACCGGTTCAGAACGTTATTTTAGTGTCAGAACAGTGGAACGGAACAAAACAAATTATGGTTCTATTCAGAACGAAACGATTGGAAAATAATTTAGGTTCCAACCCCTGATGACTGTTTGATTTGATTTTGATTTATCAGGATCCACTTTAGCCGACGCCAATGGCGACAGCTAGTTGACACTTCTTTCATATATTTAAAGAGTGCTGTGTCATTACATGACCGTCATTGATCCCGCTTTCGGATAACCAAGAAGTTATTTCCAACCTAATTAATGCACAAAAACTTGAGCTACCAGTTTGGAGCAATGTAGGGTAGTGTTGTCACGATACCAGAATTTTTACTTCGATACCAGGTTTAGTATCACAATACCCGATACCATCACGATACTCAAAACCAAAACGATACCACGGCAAAAAATAAGGCATATTAGTCAAAGTCACAGAATGGCACTTGATCCAGACAGACGAAATCAGCTACTGCTGTGTTCAATCGTTGGGCATCTTTTGAGTTCAGTATCATTACATTGGACATATTTATGCATCAACATTTTTCAGAGACGGCCATGTATGTATTAATGAATCAATTATACAATCATACAATTTGACTTTGTTTTTACCAATCTAACTACATAATGGTAATAATTTATTTGAATGGTAAATCTCTATTGATAAACTGGGTAAATCAAGATGTAGCCTATCCACAATACAGGTGAATGCATATTCAATAGGAGTGTGTGAATGCATTGAGTTACTGAGCTTGTTTTGGCTGATTTCATGGGGCTACAGATGACAAACAATCTGTTTCCCTTCTATTTGGGACTTATTTTATTGTACTGATAAACAACATTTGCATAGAAGTAGCTAGGCTTGGGCGGTATCCAGATTTTCATATTGTCATACCCTCCTTCTCTTATACTGCGATTTACGGTATTGTCGGCATAGCAAACAAGGGGGCACTAAAAACGCAAGAAATGCCCATTTGGCCTCTATTACCAGAATGCTAACAAAATTAGCACAAACTAATAGCGAAATCACGTAGACAATGTTATCTAAATGCTAACGAGCGAAAACGAAAATAAATTAATTGCAAAAACAGGCAAATCCAGTGCATAAAGTTATACAAGCATAGCTAGTAGCTACTGAGTGTCATTTTCAGTGAGTGTGGACATTTACAAGCGAAAGTGAACTAGAGAAATTGCGCAAATGAACAAAGTTGTGATGCATGCTTTTCTGAAGGAAGAGCAGCATGTGTACACAGAGCAGAAAGGAGAAGAACGCTAGTAGGAAGCACAGGGGAAAAAACGATAGTAGGAAGCACAGGGAAAAATGGCAGCTGTACAGATAACTCATCCAGAGCTCTTTGACTTCTGGCAGAAAGACATTATAACATACACTACATTACCAAAAGTATGTGGACACCTGCTAGTCGAACATCTCATTCCAAAATCATGTGCATTAATATGGAGTTGGTCCCCCCCTTGCTGCTATAACAGCCTCCACTCTTCAGGGAAGGCTTTCCATTAGGTGTTGGAACATTGCTGCGGGGACTTGCTTCCATTCAGCCACAAAAACATTAGTGAGGCACTGATGTTGGGCGATTAGGCCTGGCTCGCAGTTGCCCTTCCAATTCATCCCAAAGGTGTTTGATGGGGTTGAGGTCAGGGCTCTGTGCAGGCCTGTCAAGTTCTTCCACACTGATCTCGACAAACCATTTCTGTATGGACCTTGCTTTGTGCAAGAAGGATTACTTTTATACTATTCCAGGTATTCCTTAAAGAGGTAGTGTTTCAAGTGTCTCCGGAAGGTGGTCAGTGACTCCGCTGTCCTGGCGTGGTGGGGGAGCTTGTTCCACCATTGGGGTGCCAGAGCAGCAAATAGCTTTGACTGGGCTGAGCGGGAACTGTGCTTCCGTAGAGGTAGGGGGGCTAGCAGACCAGAGGTGGATGAACGTAGTGCCCTCGTTTGGGTGTAGGGTCTGATCAGAGCCTGAAGGTAAGGAGGTACCGTTCCCCTCACAGCTCCGTAGGCAAGCACCATAGTCTTGTAGTAGATGCAAGCCTCAACTGGAAGCCAGTGGAGTGTGGAGGAGCGGGGTGACATGAGAGAACTTGGGAAGGTTGAACACCAGACGGGCTGCAGCGTTCTGGATAAGTTGTAGGGGTTTAATGGCACAGGCAGGGAGCCCAGCCAACAGCGAGTTGCAGTAATCCAGACGGGAGATGACAAGTGCCTGGATTAGGACCTGTGCCGCTTTCTGTGTAAAGTAGGGTCGTACTCTGCGAATGTTGTAGAGCATGAACCTGCAGGATGTTAGCGGAGAACGACAGTGTGTTGTCCAGGGTCACGCCAAGGTTCTTTTCACTCTGGGAGGAGGACAAAATGGAGTTGTCAACCGTGATGGCGAGATCATGGAGCGGGCAGTCCTTCCCTGGGAGGAAGAGCAGCTCCGTCTTGCCGAGGTTCAGCTTGAGGTGGTGATCCGACATCCACACTGATATGTCTGCCAGACATGCAGAGATGCGATTCGCCACCTGGTTATCAGAAGGGGGAAAGGAGAAAATGTATTGTGTGTCGTCTGCGTAGCAATGATAGGAGAGACCATGTGAGGATATGACAGAGCCAAGTGACTTGGTGTATAGAGAGAATAGGAGAGGGCCTAGAACTTAGCCCAGGGGGACACCAGTGGTGAGAGCGCGTGGTGCGGAGACAGATTCTTGCCATGCCACCTGGTAGGAGCGAACCTGTCAGGTAGGACGCAATCCAAAAGTGAGCAGCGCCGGAGATGCCCAACTTGGAGAGTGTGGAGAGGATGATCTGATGGTTCACAGTATCAAAGGCAGCAGATAGGTCTAGAAGGATAAGAGCAGAGGAGAGAGAGTTAGCTTTAGCAGTGCGGAGAGCCTCCGTGACACAGAGAAAAGCAGTCTCAGTTGAATGACCAGTCTTGAAACCTGACTGGTTTGGATCAAGAAGTTCATTCTGAGAGAGATAGCAGGAGAGTTGGCTAGAGACGGCACGCTCAAGAGATTGGAGATAAAAGAAAGAAGGGATACTGGTCTGTAGTTGTTGACATCGGAGGGATCGAGTGTAGGTTTTTTGAGGAGGGGTGCAACTCTCGCTCTCTTGAAGACGGAAGGGACATGGCCAGCGGTCAAGGATGAGTTGATGAGCAAGGTGACGTAAGGGAGAAGGTCACCGGAAATGGTCTGGAGAAGAGAGGAGGGGATAGGGTCAAGCGGGCAGGTTGTTGGGCGGCCGGCCGTCACAAGTCGCAAGATTTCATCTGGAGAGAGAGGGGAGAAAGACGTCAAAGCATAGGGTAGGGCAGTGTGAGCAGGACCAGCGGTGTCATTTGACTTACTAAATGAGGATCGGATGTCGTCAACCTTCTTTTCAAAATGGTTGACGAAGTCATCCACAGAGAGGGAGGAGGGAGGTGGAGGAAGAGGAGGATTCAGCAGGGAGGAGAAGGTGGCAAAGAGCTTCCTAGGGTTAGAGGCAGAGGCTTGAAATGTATAGTGGTAGAAAGTGGCTTTAGCAGCAGAAACAGAGGAAGAGAATGTAGAGAGGAGGGAGTGAAAAGATGACAGGTCCGCAGGGACCTAACCATAAAAAAAAAAGCCCCAGACCATTATTCCTCATCCACCAAACTTTACAGTTGGCACTATGCATTGGGGCAGGTAGCGTTCTCCTGGCATCCGCCAAACGCGGATTCGTCAGTCCAGAAAACGCATTTCCACTGCTCCAGAGACCCATGGCGGCAAGCTTTACACCACTACAGCTGACGCTTTGCATTGCGCATGGTGATCTTAGGGTTGTGTATGGCTGTTCAGCCATGGAAACCCATTTCATGATGCTCCCGACTAACAGTTATTGTGTTGACATTGCTTTCAGAGGCAGTTTGGAAATCAGTAGTGAGTGTTGCATCCGAAGACAGACGATTTGTATGGGCTACGTACTTCAGCACTCGGCAGTCCTGTTTTGTGAGATTGTGTGGCCTACCACTTCGCAGCTGAGCCATTGTTGCTCCTAGACGTTTCCACTTCACAATTACAGCACTTACAGTTGACCGGGGCAGCTATAGCAGGGTAGAAATTTGACAAACTGACTTGTTGGAAAGGTGGCATCCAATGAGGGTGACACGTTGAAAGTCACTGAGCTCTTCAGCAAGGCCATTTAATACCAATGATTGTCTATGGAGTTTGCATGGCTGTGTGCTAGATTTTATACCCCTGTCAGCAGCAGGTGTGGCTGAAAAATCCACTAATTTGAAGGGGTGTCCACATACTTTTGTATATATAATGTATCTGATGGCAAACATCTAGTAGTGTATTGCATACAAGTGTAACTTCATCAACTCATGTGCACCGCACAACAGAGACTCGCCGATAGATATAGAACGCATGACTGACTCAACTGTTCTGGGGAACTACGGTAAGCTACATAATATAAAATAATGTGACAGTTCAAATGAAGAACGCAATCTGCTTTATATCCTAAGGTATTGCACTGCAGGTAATAACTGAAAAAGTAGCTACAAATATTCAAGTTTCTTGAAAAACTTCAAAGAAATAGTTTATAGAAAATACATTTAAAAAATAGTTACAGTCTTGTACCATCGCTGCAACTCCCCTACGGACATGGGAGAGGCGAAGGTCGAGAGCCATGCGTCCTCCGAAACAAGACCCTGCCAAGCCGCACTGCTTCTTGACACACTGCTCGCTTAACCCGGAAGCCAGCCGCACCAATGTGTCGGAGGAAACACCGTCCAGCTAGCGACCGAAGTCAGCTTGCAGGCGCCCGGCCCGCCACAAGGAGTCGCTAGAGCGCGATGGGACAAGGACATCCGGCCGGCCAAACCCGGACGACGCTGGGCCAGTCAGTTCGCTGAGGCAATACTAGATAGTCTTTGTGAGAGACGTGAGAGAGAGACCGAATAAGTGAATGAACAAAGTTTTTGGTGGCAATCAGCTTTGAAATCAGCATATTTTGCCTTATGGTTTGCACAATCAAAGTACCAGAGTAGTGAATTGATGTTAGCTTTAGCTGTCAGCTAGCAAGGAAAGCTACCGGTATCTTCTTCCATTGTAAAGTGTCCTAGCCTGTATGGACATTGTTTTGCGAACAGTAATTAAAAACCCTCTAGAGTCTAAGCCCTGTCTAAGCCGGGGAAGGGGGAGCGTATGCGTATGCATTTGGACGGTGTTAAGCATCAATGTACAAGTACGCCTTTAAGATTTTGACATATGTTTTGGTGCAGCTGGCTGTGTAGGTGTTTATGTACTCATATGAAAGGGCAGAGTTCATGATCATGTGGATCTCACTCTATAGTTGCCCTGGTGTGAGGAAACATTATCCTCATGATGCAATGGATCTGTGATTACTGCACGTGACCAGAATTTTAGAGCAATAGACTCACTGACCGGGACAGAGTACACACTCCCAAATGAATGCATGCATACATACAAGTACAGATAGTCCTCCATGCATTTGTAAGCAGCACTCTTACACGCTCACGCACACACATATACGTTTTGACAACAAGTGTTAATATAGAAAACTGTCTTCTGTACAGCTGTTCTCGCCCTAAGAGCCTGTAGATTGACTTGAACTCAATGACTGAGGAGCAAATCAGTATAGTAGAGTTGGCTCGCGGCCTTTGCGGGACACCTTCCAAACAGATATTCCGTTTCCACCTCGCCTCGGTTGAGTCCCTGACCCTTGTCCAGGTTGGGACGTGTCCAACTGTCCCCTGTGTGTTCCTGCGTTCCACATCTGGAGTACTCTATGGGGCTAAGGCTGGCCGGGTGGCCCCAGAGAGATCCGGTGTGTTTGTGTGTGTGTGTGTGTGTGTGTGTGTGTGTGAATGTTTCAAGGAAATAATTTATTATTGAACCTGATTTGATGGTGTGCACACGCGCGCATGCTCACAGTTCAGGCATGGGCTATTCTGAGGATGTCAACACAACAGACTTGTCATCAGCTGTTTGTATTTCTTGTAAGGGACAATAAACACATTAGTAAAGAAATCACAAGATTTACTCGTCCCTCTCTGCAATGGCCGCCTATAACAGCCAGATACTCTCTTTCCTCTGTAACAACTGAGAGGGAATGGGAAAGGTAGAGAATTAGGTCAGGCATTCCTTTTTCTGAAAAGGGTGTCAGGATGCTATCCGACCTTACCAGGCTTTCTGTCTTTCTGTCTTTTTTCTCAATTTTTCTTTCAGGGATTTTTTTGCCATTGAAATCCTTGGGCGGGCCGCCTAAGAGTTTTTTGGGGGGTCGCCTAAATCCACACTGCGCCTAAGTCCATCCTGAAATACATTTTGGGGATGGAAAAACGCTTTCAGTGTAAACTTAAACGACTAAAACCAGATATAAAGTATGTAGAAAAGATAATGGAGCTATACACTGAGTGTACAAAACATTAGGAACATCTTCCTAATTTTGAGATGCACCCCTATTTGCCCTCAGAACAGCCTCAATTCATCGGGGCATGGACTTTACAAGATGTCGAAAGCGTTCCACAGGGATGCTGGCCCATGTTGACTCCAATGCTTCCCACAGTGTGTCAAGTTGGCTGGATGTCCTTTGGTTGGTGGACCATTCTTGATACACACGGGAAACTGTTGCGCTTAAAAAACCCAGCATCGTTGCAGTTCCTGACACAGTCAAACTGGTGCGCCTGGCACCTACTACCATACCTGTTCAAAGGCACTTAAACCTTTTGTCTTTCCCATTCACCGTCTGAATCATAAATCATAATCATAAAAAAATCATAAGGCAAAAGTGACAACTAAGTGGCTTGGGGAACAAAATATCGAAATTTTGGGTCCATGGCCAGGAAACTCCCCAGTCCTTAATCCCATTGAGAATTTGTGGTCAATCCTCAAGAGACAGGTGGACAAACAAAAACCCACAAATTCTGACAAACTCCAAGCATTGATTATGCAAGAATGGGCTGCCATCAGTCAGGATGTGGCCCAGAAGTTAATTGACAGCATGCCAGGGCGGATTGCAGAGGTCTTGAAAAAGAAGGGTCAACACTGCAAATATTGACTCTCTGCATAAATTTAATGTAATTGTCAATAAAAGCCTTTGACACTTATAGAAAGCTTGTAATTATACTTCAGTATACCATATAACATCTGACAAACATATCTAAAAACACTGAAGCAGCAAACTTTGTGAAGACCAATACTTGTGTCATTCTTAAAACTTTTGACCACGACTGTATACAGTTGAAGTCGGAAGTTTACATACACCTTAGCCAAATACATTTAAACTCAGTTTTTCACAATTCCTGACATTTAATCCTAGTAAAAATTCCCTGTCTTAGGTCAGTTAGGATCACCACTTTATTTTAAGAATGTGAAATGTCAGAACAATAGTAGAGAGAATGATTTATTTCAGCTTTTATTTCTTTCATCACATTCCCAGTGGGTCAGAAGTTTACATACACTCAATTAGTATTTGGTAGCATTGCCTTTAAATTGTTTAACTTGGGTCAAACGTTTCGGGTAGCCTTCCACAAGCTTCCCACAATAAGTTGGGTGAATTTTGGCCCATTCCTCCTGACAGATCTGGTGTAACTGAGTCAGGTTTGTAGGCCTCCTTGCTCGCACAACGCTTTTTCAGTTCTGCCCACACATTTTCTATAGGATTGAGGTCAGGGCTTTGTGATGGCCACTCCAATACCTTGACTTTGTTGTCCTTAAGCTATTTTGCCACAATGTTGGAAGTATGCTTGGGGTCCATGTATGCTTGGGGAAGAACCATTTGCGACCAAGTTTTAACTTCCTGACTGATGTCTTGAGATGTTGCTTCAATATATCCACATAATTTTACTTCCTCATGATGCCATCTATTTTGTGAAGTGCACCAGTCCCTCCTGCAGCAAAGCACCCCCACAGCATGATGCTGCCACCCCCGTGCTTCACGGTTGGGATGGTGTTCTTTGGCTTGCAAGCATCCCCGTTTTTCCTCCAAACATAACGATGGTCATTATGGCCAAACAGTTCTATTTTTGTTTCATCAGACCAGAGGACATTTCTCCAAAAAGTACGATCTTTGTCCCCATTTGCAGTTGTAAACCGTAGTCTGGCTTTTTTTATGGCGGTTTTGGAGCAGTGGCTTCTTCCTTGCTGAGCGGCTTTTCAAGTTATGTTGATATAGGACTTGTTTTACTGTGGTTATAGATACTTTTGTACCTGTTTCCTCCAGCATCTTCACAAGGTCCTTTGCTGTTGTTCTGGGATTGATTTGCACTTTTCGCACCAAAGTACGTTCATCTCTAGGAGACAGAACGCGTCTCCTTCCTGAGCGGTATGACGGCTGTGTGGTCCCATGGTGTTTATACTTGCATACTATTGTTTGTACAGATGAACATGGTACCTTCAGGCGTTTGGAAATTGCTCCCAAGGATGAACCAGATTTGTGGAGGTCTACAATTTTCTTTCTGAGGTCTTGGCTGATTTCTTTTGATTTTCCCATGATATCAAGAAAAGAGGCACTGAGTTTGAAGGTAGACCTTGAAATACATCCACAGGTACACCTCCAATTGACTCAAATGATGTCAATTAGCCTATCAGAAGCTTCTAAAGCCATTAAATCATTTTCTGGAATTTTCCAAGCTGTTTAAAGGCACCATCAACTTAGTGTATGTAAACTTCTGACCCACTGGAATTGTGATACAGTGAAATATAAGTGAAATAATCTGTCTGTAACACTACGGGTCAAAAGTTTTCGAACACTTTATTTTTACTATTTTCTAAATTGTAGAATAATAGTGAAGACATCAAAACTATGAAATAACACATATGGAATCATGTAGTAACCAAAAATGTGTTAAACAAATCAAAATATATTTTATATTTGAGATTCATCAAATAGCCACCCTTTGCCTTGATGACAGCTTTGCACACTCTTGTCATTCTCTGAACCAGCTTCACCTGGATTGTTTTTCCAATAGTCTTGAAGGAGTTCCCACATATGCTGAGCACTTGGTGGCTGCTTTTCCTTCACTCTGCGGTCCAACTCATCCCAAACCATCTCAATTTGTTTGCGGTCGGGGGATTGTGGAGGCCAGGTAATCTGATGCAGCACTCCATCACTCTCCTTCTTGGTAAAATAGCCCTTACACAGCCTGGAGGTGTGTTGGATCATTGTCCTGTTGAAAAACAAATAACAGTCCCTCTAAGCCCAAACCAGATGGGATGGCGTATCGCTGCAGAATGCTGTGGTAGCCATGCTTGTTAAGTGTGCCTTGAATTCTAAACAAATCACAGACAGTGTCACCAGCAAAGCACCCCCACACCATAACACCTCCTCCTCCATGCTTTACGGTGGGAAATACACACGCAGAGATCATCCGTTCACCCACACCGCGTATCACAAAGCCACGGCGGTTGGAACCAAAAATCTCCAATTTGGACTCCAGACCGAAGGACAAATTTCCACCGGTCTATTGTCCATTGCTCGTGTTTCTTGGCCCAAGCAAGTCTCTTCTTCTTATTGGTGTCCTTTAGTAGTGGTTTCTTTTCAGCAATTCGACCATAAACGCCTGATTCACACAGTTGATGTTGAGATGTGTCTGTTACTTGAACTCTGTGAAGCAGTTATTTGGGCTGCAATTTCTGAGGCTGGTAACTCTAATGAACTTATCCTCTGCAGCAGAGGTAACTCTGGGTCTTCCATTCTTGTGTCGGTCCTCATGAGAGCTAGTTTCATTATAGTGCTTGATGGTTTTTGCGACTGCACTTGAAGAAACTTTAAAAGTTCTTGAAATGTTCCGTATTGACTGACCTTCATGTCTTAAAGTAATGATGGACTGTCATTTCTCTTTGCTTATTTGAGCTGTTCTTGACATAATATGGACTTGGTCTTTTACCAAATGATTGTTGAGAACTAACAATCACCAAAATAAAGGCTAGAAAGTCAAAAAAAATAAAATAAAATAAAATCATTTAACAATATACATTTTCTTCTTTATTATGTTTGAGCAAAAGACCACTGCTTTAGCCATGGCAAAATGCATAGGATTGCAGGAAATTAGCTTTAAAACTGCAATACTTTCTCTCAGCTGCATGGCAAAATGTGTAGAATTTGCTTTAGAACTGCAACAATGTCTCTCAGCTCCATGGAGAAATTTGTAGATTGCAGGAAATCGGCTTAAAAATGCAAAAATGTCTCTACACCTCCAAGAAGGGGACTCTAAAATCAAATATATTTATAAAGCCCTTTTTACATCAGCAGATGTCACAAAGTGCTTATACAGAACCCAGCCCAAAAAAACTAATTTATTTCTCTCTCTCTCTCTCTCTCTCTCTCTCTCTCTCTCTCTCTCTCTCTCTCTCTCTCTCTCTCTCTCTCTCTCTCTCTCTCTCTCTCTCTCTCTCTCTCTCTCTTTTTCCTTCATTCTTTCTCTACGCTTCTCTCTCTCTGGGCATTGGAGAGTGCAGAGAGAGTGCAGGGAGAGGGGAGAGTTATTTGGCTTGGCCTCCCTGCGAAGGACGGGCCCCATTTTTGACAGGCCCCAGCTGATTAATCTCCACATTGGTTCGGATACTGTGTGTATGTGTGTGTTCGCTACAGCTTAGCTCTATAAACTATGCACAGCAACTAGCCACTCATAGATTAGAGTGAATTTAAAACACAAAGATATTGGTTTTAGTTCAAGAAGGGTAATGAAATAACATAAATACCCTGCGCCAAATAATTGATGTATTATTGTTAGAAAACAAATGGACTAGAACCGAATGGAATAGATCAGACAAGTCAAATTCATAGCCTCTTTTCATGTCATCTGACCATAGCACCAGTTCCAATTCAAGTGCCAATGCTGTTTATCAAATTCCAGGCGATGCTATGGTCAGATGACATGAAAATATAGCTCTTTGGCCATGCACACCAGTGGTGGGTTTGTGTCGAAAATCGGAAGCATATGCAGAAAAGTACCTCAAAATTACCTACAAATGCTGTGTGGAGGAATGGTCCAAGATCCCTCCCAATATGTTCTCCAATCTCATAAAAATGTTTTGATAAAGGCTCAGTGACGTTACCCTCGCAAGGGGAGGGTCCTAGAGTATTGAAAACAGGGGTGCCAATAATTTTGATCCCTATGTTTTTGAGAGTTTTTGTATTACTTGAGCAATTGTATTAGTATAAAATAATATCATTTTCCAAAATGTTTCTAGCATACAATATAAATATAGCTCAGTATTTGTATTATTTATTTTATACAGTCTTTTTTGCTCATCTTTAGCAAGGGTGTCAATAATTATGGACCTGATTGTATTTAATGTTCCAAGCCAGAAACTTATCTGTGTCGGAGTGAGTTGTCATTTGCATACCCCCCATGGCGCTTGTTTACCCTGCACCGCATGCTTTTCGTGATTTACACCCATAGATTAATATAGCTCCACCGATTTCCATAAAATGCAAACAGAAGGCTGTGATTCAAGAGTGAGGTTTGGCAAACTCTCTCTGGGAGTTGGCTTTGGCTTGGCTGCTCTGGTGAGGCCTCGCTAACTGACTCACTGACTTTGGTTCCTCTGGGAAAGTCTTATATGAGGGAAACTAATACCTGTATATTAGAGCGAAATTGCTTTGCCAGAAATATCCAGGTATACTGTTACTGTAAGTTAGTGTCCAGAGAGAGGCCCATTTGTTTTTGATTTAGTTTTGGCTGGAAGGAGTGGAAAGGAGGATATAGTATAGGCTACCAACATTTAAAACCATGACTTATCCATCAGCCTTCCCACAGCATGACTAGCTCCTAGTTGTCATCCCACACTGAAGAGGTGTTTAAGGTGTTTATAATAATGACCACAGTCAAGCTGCTTCAGACACAGGCTGCATTATCTGTGTGGTTCAGGTTCCAGTCAGCCAAGGTTTTGTTGTTATAGTTTGGTCCGGTTAGATATTTAATTAAGGACTACAGTTCTGTTCTCTACTGTGTTTATATTGTTATACTATCTAATGTTAGGCCATACAGACATTCATCCATTGCTGGCCATCTGTGTCAGCCTGAAAAATTGTTAAGCATGGTATTATCAGTGTTCGCAACCATCCATGTATGAATGGAAATTATTGTATACTTGAATGACAGGGTTTCCACACTGAGGGGCATTTCACCCTCTCCCCTTTCTCTGCTAACCCTGCTAACTACTATCTTTGCCTAAACAAATGAGGGAGATAATGATGTTGACTTAGCTTCTGAGTGCTGTTCTCTCCTTTCACTGCTCTGCTAACTCACACACACACACAGATACACACCCAGCAGGCACACCACCCCGTCACACACAGACACACGGCGAGCCTCCCGCACAATGCTACGGGAAGCGCCAGGGAGAAACAGCTTGCAAAAGAAGTGACAGACGACCCGGGGATTGAAGTATCGGTGCTAGTCGACCTCCCCCACGCACAGCAATAAGAGGCTTGGCTGACCCTGAACGGGAGGTGGAATGTTATTAGCCCTTTACCACCGCGTGAACTCTTAAATCCTTCCTGCTGTCCTCCTTTTTGTGTAAAATGGAGGACACAGGAGGCCCGGCCACTTTGAACCCTACCTGCCCACAGCTAACCTTATCTGGGCAGCCTGTGTCGGTGCATATTTATCCCTCTCTGAGAGGCACGTCCACAGCACTGCGCTGCTTTAGCATAGGGATTAGCATGACAATCTAATGCAAGGCCACACCAAACAGCCATAACCGCTGTGCACTTGATATCGGCGACGGGTCTGGACGACTGCGACAACAGTTTGTTGGAATTATCAGGGCTTCACAACATACTGCTGACCCCTGACCCTGAGCTGTGGGTAGAGGTCAGGGGTTGAGAAGTCTCTAGATGCTGCTGCTGAATTGATGTTTGCACTTTTCAGGGATTTCCTTACGGGTTGAAAATGCGGCCCTGAAATTCCTTCAAATGTACACTCACTGACTGAATGTTTCAAATCAAAAACACTTAAAAGGTACATAGTTATGAAAACCCCTTTTGCCTGTAGTTCGGGGGCTTAGGAGCTGCTAAACTAGTTAGCATTGTCTCGCAAAACAACCTCTAACTTCCTTCATACTGGAAGCAGAGACATAAAAATGGTATCCACAAGATCAGCTGACTCTTAAAGAGCTTTCACAGCCTCTAAAGATGGGAGGCAGTAGAGGTTTACTGGTTCACAAGTGATTGACTGCTTATTCCAGGTATTAAATGGGTAGTGTGTTAATTGCCTTTGCTAATATAAACAGTACCCCAGGAGGGAGTAACAGATATGAGTGCCAACAGTGTTTTCTGATGTCAATGCACCCGCAATGCATTCAGGTGACCTATAGTATGGTGTCCACCCACTCTGCCCAGATTGGGTGAAAATACGCTTTGGTGATGACATTTCACTTCCTTATGTTATAAAATAAATTTTACTAAGACAAATATCAATCTTCATGTTCTGAATTGTTCAGTGGGGTCTTTCTCTAACAAATCATTAACATTATATCCAAAAAGTCAGATTTCTTATCCTTATACATCTGATAATAAGCACCGAGCTCTGTTGACAGAGTGGTGCAGCTTTATCGCCGAAACTTTTGAGGATTTTACATTTTGTGGTCGTCGTCTTCCAAGTTGTTTCCACGGGTCGCAAATATCAAAATTAGCATGGCACGAGCTCAGTGCTCGTTGACATTTCACAGAGATACACTTGTTTTTGTGAGAAATCTTTGAAAAATAACAGGAACTTCGCATTAATATGAACAGCGTATATTAAAATATGAAAATACTACGTCTTGTCTCAAAATGTATATCTATCTTTACCTCTATATTGTCTTATATCCTCCGGATTTGAGAAGAAAGATAACAAGTTCAATGGTAAGCCTGTCCGGTAGCCTTAATTCTTTCACAGCATCCAGCCTAGCTGACGTGATGCTATTTTCCTGATTTATGACCACTTTCTTTCTCTGGCCTCCATTGATTTAGTTGCCCTAATTCTGGCCATCCTATAAGGGTAGAAACTCCAATAAGTTTTGAACGGATTATGATAGAGACATGAGGTTTGGACCATTGATTTTCTTAGAGGATTCTTTACACAATTACTATTTTACCCATTGGTCAAGAGATGTGTTTTTTATGAATGGTCACTCAACAGTAAGGGAGAGCCCCTTCCAACGCTCATACAGGTCATTACATTTCTGACACTATTGCAGTGCAAAGACTTGTTGAACAGCTGATAGAACAAATTCCTATTAGAGAAATTATTTGAATCCTTCATAGAGTACAACTGTAAATATTAAGCAGACTTTATTGGCCAAGAATCCATCTGAAGCCAGCTGGATCACTGACGAACTTGGCAAGCCAAAGCCAGGATCAAAAGGCAAACGAGTTTGTTACACATGTAGCCTTGATATTACCGCCAGAAATGAAGCATAGACATCCTAATTGTTTCATTATCTTCTGAATAGGTAGGAGTGGACTCACTTTCTGTGGCTGCCAAGTCAGGTGGAAACACAAGAGTGTCCGTGAACTTCTTGGCAGCGAATATAGTGGAATGTCATCAGATGTGCAAACCCAAAATGTCCAGACTGTGCCAAAAACCAAAAGGGGGCATTGAATAATGAAAGAGAAGATGGGTGCATGCAGGAAGGGTGGAACATTTGTTTACAGGGCATGTGTACTCTACTGTCCTGACTAAATTGCATTATGTTGGTACATTTGCCAAATCAGATACTGATGATAACATTTATATCTGGATATTAGGCCATGGTCTAGATTGCCACTGTATCCATGTTGATATGTGTGGTACTTTGTCAAAAAATTTGTTATTAAAAGTTGGAAGGGTATTTATCGAGTTGCACAAGCACCGTAATTGTTCTTATGTAAGTTAATTAAAAAAATAATAATAATAATGTTTGCAGCTCTCAATGATCTAGTAGAGACAGGGAGATATATTATTATTGTAGCAGTGAGCAGTGGACTGAGAGACGATTAGGGAATATCATATAGAATGTAAATCCTGTATAAATCCTTTGCAGACTGCACCAGCCGCTTACATTACTGAACAAATGTACCTAAGACGACCAATGTAAAGAGCAATAAGTCAAAGAGCAAATTCACTCATGCTGCCAAACATGCCCTCGTAAAACTGACTATCCTACCGATCCTTGACTTCGGCGATGTCATTTACAAAATAGCCTCCAACACTCTACTCAGCAAATTGGATGTAGTCTATCACAGTGCCATCCGTTTTGTCTCCAAAGCCCCATATACTACCCACCACTGTGACCTGTACGCTCTTGTTGGCTGGTCCTCACTACATATTCGTCGCCAAACCCACTGGCTCCAGGCCATCTATAAATCACTGCTAGGCAAATCCCCGCCTTATCTTAGCTCATTGGTCACCATAGCAACACCCACCCGTAGTATGCGCTCCAGCAGGTATATCTCACTGGTCATCCCCAAAGCCAACACCTCCTTTGGCCGCCATTCCTTCCAGTTCTCTGCCAATGACTGGAACAAATTGCAAAAATCTCTGAAGCTGGAGACACTTATCTCCCTCACTAACTTTAAGCATCAGTTGTCAGAGCACCTTACCGATCACTGCACCTGTACACAGCCCATCTGAAATTAGCCCGCCCAACTACCTCATCCCTATATTGTTATTTATTTTGCTCATTTGTACCCCACTATCTCTATTTGCACATCATCTCTTGCACATTTATCATTCCAGTGTTAATACTAATTGTAATTATTTTGCACTATAGCCTATTTATTGCCTTACCTCCATAACTTGCTACATTTGCACACACTGTATATATATTTATTTCTGTTTCTGTTGTATTTTTGACTTTGTTTTGTTTTACCCCATATGTAACTCTGTGTTGTTGTTTTTATCGCACTGCTTTGCTTTATCTTGGCCAGGTCGCAGTTGTAAATGAGAACTTGTTCTCAACTGGCTTACCTGGTTAAATAAAGGTGAAATAAAAAAATTAAAATAAAATAGGCTAAGCGTTAGGTTAGACACCTCATTTGGCTGAAGGAGTAAGATGGTAAGCCTTTTACAGGTAAACTGGCTACATGAAATTCACTGTAGAGGTTTGCTTTGACCAGCAGACCCTCCCTCAAACCCCACCCTTTGCAGTACCCTCTGGTTGCCACCCCTCCTGAAGCTTTAACTACTTGTTGCCTGTCCCAGGCTAGCCAGAACACACACGGATCACCGATTCCGGGTTTTGAAAATCAAGTATTTTCAGCTAACCCTTGTCCTTATTGAGTGCGTAAGGAGGACACTAGACCTTTCGTACCTTACATCAGGCCTTATTGAGCTGTTTAATGGTGTGGCTTTGTCAAAAGTTGTCATTCTATGGGTCTCTGAGGTCACTAATCCTTTTGCTAGATAGAACTACTTGAAATATCTGTGAGATATGTTAGTACAGTAGACAGTGTCTTAACGGTACCCCAGAATAAAAGGCAGAAGGGAGGGAGGGGATGGTTTTATTTTCCCCTGTTCTAGTGCAGTGTTTATAACTCCACAGGTGCAGATATCAGGTTTTGGCGGTTGGAAATGGGGAGGAGGGTGTGGGATAGGTTTAGGGGGAGCTTTGCTGCCTGTATGGGCATAAGCTCATTGACATGTCTGCCTAGCACACAAATGCACAGCACAAGGAGCTATCTTTGAGCTATCTTTGGCCATGGTCATTGGTCACCTTTTCTGCTCTACACTAGCACCATGCATACGTGCTACAGATATTTCCATGTGAATATTGCCCATGAATGACAGCAGCCACTGCTGTCTGTTTAAGGAATTAGGAGCCTGCCAACGTGAGGTTATCACGTTATCACCAAACCATATGAAAAAATGTGCTAGGATCCCCCAGAGGGCACAGTGAGCAATTTGTTGATTGTCTAGCTTTCATCTTGAATAGTTTTCTCATTTGATGGAAAAATAGCATTCTTTACATTGTGTGACAGTTAGCATGTTGTATGTGCAGTGGTGCAGGAATGTGTTAGCGAATAGCTAGCGGTTGTAGTTTGTGAGAAACAGTGTTTTCAGTGGGAGAAGAGTGGGAGTCAGGGGGCAGTTCAAAGTGAATGTGTTTGACTGTAGTGGAGGATCTGTCAGAGACACTGAGAGGACAGGCGCTGGAGGATGGAGCAGTGGTGGCACAGATCCCTCACTCGTGCCTCTCAGGTGGAAGAGTCAGAGTGTATTGCCACTCCCTGCCCATCTGTCACTATTGGCACGGTTAGCATTACTTACTCTCTCTTTCTCTCCCAGGGATTTTGCTGCCATTGAAATCCTTGGGCAGGCCGCCTGAGCATTTTTTCGGGTCGTTTAAGTCCAAACTTGAGAACATTTTCTAAAAAATTAAGCCGGGCCGACCACACCCCCTGCCACGCCCACCACCTGAGACCCTTTTTTATCCAGAAAAAACCCTGTCTCCCTGTACACACACACCTCTTCCCTCAGTTGGGACAATGAAGGAAGCAAGCTACAGTATGTTGGTAGTTCTTCCTCTTTTCAATAGAACTGGGTTTGGATACATTTAGCATACAGTGGGAGTTGTGCCAGTCTTTGGGTTACCTGAATCTCCAACAGTATGATTCACCACCTGGCTCACTGTAATCCCAGTGGACATTTTTTGACCGAATGCATTCTGAACCTTGACTCTACATTTGAGAGAAATTCTTTTTTCAGATGGGCATTTAAGCCTATACCTTACTGGAAAGACACTTACACAGATGCATTTTTTTTCCTGCTGCATTACAATGCTTAGAGACTGTGACATTTAAACCAAAGCCATAAGGACATATCCAGACAAATACATATCACGTGGCATTTACACTTGACAAGATTAAACACAACAATGTGGAGTTGTAAATCCTCCATAGGCAATCAATATCATCAATATCAATCAGCATACATTATATTATATGATCAATATCAATCAGCATACATTATATCATCAAATCAATCAGCAGACATTTTAACAAGCAATTTCACCTGGAAATCAATAAGTGGATCCAATTGTTTCTGGTAAGTTATTTATTTTTGTCTAGACAGGAAATAGGGTTGGTGATAATTATTTAGGAGGAGGTTTGGAATATGAGAGAGAGTAGCTTGGTATATATTGGTAATACACTTTTAATTAGGGGTGTAACGATTCGTTTTAACAACGATTCGATTTGTATCACGATTCGTGGTTGTCGATACGATTCAAGGACGATATTGGTTCATTTAGAACGATACGATCCGAAACGATTCAGTGACTTGAAATCGATTCAGTAACCTTTTAGCCAAAAATTCAACCAGTGTGACTGAAATAAATACCTGGATACTGGACAGTGCAGGTGAAGTTTCCTAGATTCCTGTTTCTTGTAAGGACCGCAATGGTGGCTTGATAATTTCTCGCTCGTCGGCTTCTCCTCTGTCGTCCGCCATGCTATGTTTTGTTGTCTTTGCGCCTTTGCGCTGCTGCTGGCGGGGCGATGACGTCACGGATAGGCAGACTGAATCGAGTAATGTTTAAAGCCTTTATCATTAAAAGTGCTAAGAAAAAACATCCATATAAAGTCTGACGTGCTTAAATCCAATGGGTTATTTCCTAGTATCGATACAATCGATGTATTACATTTTAAAACGATGTTAGATTGATATATGTTGTCCAAAAGGCCAACTCGCCGAGCACAGATCGATGTAGTTGGA
The DNA here is from genome assembly GCF_020615455.1 of Coregonus clupeaformis. Lineage (NCBI taxonomy): Eukaryota > Metazoa > Chordata > Actinopteri > Salmoniformes > Salmonidae > Coregonus > Coregonus clupeaformis. The sequence continues at coordinate 22,906,005 of NC_059192.1, forward strand.
TCATAGGAATATAAATCGATACATCGATGTAGTAGATGGATCGTTACACCCCTACTTTTAATGTAAGGTTTGGTTGCAGTGTACTGGAAGTATTATTGCCATATAAAGTTTAGTTGATCTGTACAGGCAGAGCAAGTGGTTACAATACTGAAGGTTCTGATAGCAGTGTAGGATCAACAGTGGAATGCTATAATGTTAGGTTGCAGTGTAGGATCAACAGTGCAATGCTATAATGTTAAGTTGCAGTGTCGGATCAACAGTGCAATGCTATAATGTTAGGTTGCATTGTCAGATCAACAGTGCAACGCTATAATGTTAGGTTGTAGTGTAGGATCAATGTGCCATGTTATAATGTTTGGTTGCAGTGAGGCGAGGCAGTGGTTGCTGGTTACTAGTGTTGTGTTTTTCTTTTGTCAGCTCCACCATTGAGTGGAGGGAAGTGGTTGGTTTGTCTTCCTCTTCCCACAGTCAGCAGTCCAGGAAACAGCCTTCTCTACAGTGATACTATTTGTTGTTTTTTAGTCACCTTCAGGTTTACCTCAACAAAAGTATTAGAACAGTAAGAAAATATGGGTCAACCAGAGAGCACGAGATGACGAGTAAACTGTTGGTTGGTAGATGGAGTGTTTATGGTGCAGCATGGAGTTGTTTTATTCTTTGTTATGATAGCTTCACTTTCACGGCTCTATTTTTATTGTAACCTGAGCTGACTGGCTGGGATGGTCCGGGGTCACGGTTAGTTCAAGATCATTTTGTTGAGGTTAACGTCTGGAGATGGGGCCTAGGAAGCCACAGAGTGGTGATGGAAGGACAACGACTGCTTTGTTTAGTCTACGAACCCATGGGAGGTATGGCGTCGATTGCACCTAATCTGCTATTTCATATTGACAAAGTACACACTGTGCTTTAACATAAAGCACAATGACAGATGACACTATGCTTCTCCGCTGCTTACAACCAAATTACATGTTTTCACTTTATCTTGGTTGCGGAGTAGGCTGTGTGACATGGGTCATACAAGGGTTAGTTGATTCCGTGAACCCACGGTTTGCTTAGACACTGTGCAGTCGTCGAGTTCAAACATAACTTTTGTTACCACCACAACTTCTTGTTGCGACTAGACTAGCCCAGAAAAAGACAAACAACAGCAGCCTTTTAAGTGAAATTAAAGCTTGGGTCTGCTATGTGAAATATCAGAAACATTCATTTTTTTCAATGGGTTGTGCCATGGAGCCATGGTCTAGTCTCTCTCATTGTATTTATAATGTCATATGGTCTCAGGCTGACATGGCATCTTTTTGATTAGACTCAAGTGTCAATGTTAAAGTCAATGTGTGAAACTCATTACATTATGGAAGTGGGACAACTGGGAAAGCAATACCCACCCTACCATGGGACTAACAAGGGTGGCCCTGACACCACACTACCCGTCCTTTGAGGCCCTCTTCATAAGGGGCTTATGGGCTCTGGAACAGCTGCTGGTGCCTGGTTGTCATGGCGAGTGCCCCCCCGGTATCCTTTCCGGTCGGGTAGTTGTCAAAAGGAAGTTGTTCACAGCCATTCAGCCCCTTCCCCCTCTTTGAGATCATACATAAGTTGCACTGAAGCTACAAGCTAACAAGCTAACAGAAGCCAAACCAAGGCATGATCCAAAGGGTCTCCACTCGTTGTTCAACACTAGCTGTTCTCGGATATAGGCTAAGAATTGCATGAGAATTGGCGCTACAACAGCAGGTTTTTCTTGAATTGCAAATACTTAAAAGCTCTGTGGTCAGAAAGAGGTCAAACACATTCTTTTGGAGCCAGGCCATCACCACTCATGCCCCCACACCTCATCTCTTTTGAGGGACCTTCAACCACTCAAGCATTCCTTGCAGACACTATACCGCTCTGTCTTTCAAGCCAGAAACTGGTTGTCCATGCTAGCTCATGAGATTGACAGCCATTTAAATCTCAAAGCGTACACAGCGCAGGGACTGACAATCCCTTTGAATTGTTTTACATGAACGGGCTGTGATAGCCTTGTCTCTGATAGCTCCGTCACTCAGAGGGAACTAGCAGACCCCAGCGGTGCCGATGGAAAAGCGACAGAGGGAGAGTGAGTAGGAAATTGACACAGTGATTGTAGAGTGCGTGCTGGCCCTCATTTATCCAGGTGACTGACTGCAGGGTCTGGTTAGTGCAATTCACTAACAGGCTGGAGTTGTCCACCAGTGGCGTGTCATTTGCATGAGTGGATTGCAGGCTGGTGAATAGTGTAGGGGTGGGCATTTGAAATTATTTCACTATTCAAATAATATCATTATATTTTTGGGGATATCCGGATAGTCGAAATTCATGTTTTTTGTTGTTGTTTACTACAAGAGAGCTGTTGCGCTGTGCTTGTTTCGGAGGAGCAGGGGCCGGTGTGTGTGACAGTCTGTGTTAGGCAGGAGGGAGAAAGAGAGAGAGAAAGTAGCCGAACCAACTCGCGCTAGTTAGACAACCATAGGTTGTTGCTGCCATAGGTTATCTATCATACCATTTGGTAGTGCCCGTCTTGACTGCATCAAATCGTTGTAAAGAAGCTAGCTAGCTACAGTAGCCAGCTAAGTTAGCCAGCTAGCTAGCTACAGTAGCCAGCTAAGTTAGCCAGCTAGCTAACTAAAGTAGCCAAGCTAAGTTAGCCAGCTAGCTAACTAAAGTAGCCAAGCTAAGTTAGCCAGCCAGCTAACTAAAATAAGCAAACTAAGTTAGCCAGCTAGCTAACTAAAGTAGCAAGGCTAATTGAGGCTATTTTGCTGTGCACCCCGTAATTGTCTACAACAATTCCATTCATATGAAACAACGGCCTACCTGTTGGTTGATCATTGTAGCCTACTCCTTCTCATTTTGCCAACTTAATTCCGTAATTGTAATTATATTTTGCATTGATTAGAAATCTCCCACTTCACTTGCTACACATGGAGCCTCTGACTGTAGTGCAGCTATGACTGACCGACAATAACAACAAGCTATACGTGTGTAGGCTACCGGTGCATCTTTTTTATGTGGCACAATCATAAAAACTTTTCATTGTTAAAATAGGCCTATATATATTTATGAATACTCTCCCAAGTTATCGAATAACAGTCTTCTGCTGTCAACTCCAACTGGAGTTGGTTGTTCTTATGGAAGGTTCTCCCATCTCCACAGAGGAACTCTGGAGCTCTGTCAGAGTGACCATCGGGTTCTTGGTCACCTCCCTGACCAAGGCCATCTCCCCCGATTGCTCAGTTTGGCCGGTTGGTCAGCTCTAGGAATAGTCTTGGTGGTTCCAAACTTCTTCCATTTAAGAATGATGGAGGCCACTGTGTCCTTGGGGACTTTCAATGCTGCAGAAATGTTTTGATACCCTTCCCCAGATCTGTGCCTCGACACAATCCTGTCTCTGAGCTCTACGGACAATTCCTTTGACCTCATGGCTTGGTTTTGGCTCTGACATGCACTGTCAATTGTGGGACCTTATATAGACAGGTGTGTGCCTTTCCAAATCATGTCCAATCAATTGAATTTACCACAGGTGGACTCCAATCAAGTTGTAGAAACATCTGAAGGATGATTAATGGAAACAGGATACACCTGAGCTCAATTTTGAGTCTCATAGCAAAGGGTCTGAGTACTTATGTAAATAAAGTATTTCTGTTTTTTATTTTTAATAAATGTGCAAAAATGTCTCAAAATCCGTTTTTGCTTTTACTCTCCTATTTTTGAGGGGTGTGAACATTCGAAAAACATGCTAGCTATCCAAACAGCATTCTTTTGGCAGATCTTGTAACGTCATTAAACCATGTTGTTTGTCATTAATCATTACATTTTAGTAATTTAGCAGATGATCTTATCCAGAGCGATTTACAGGAGGAATTAGGGTTAAGTGCCTTGCTCAAGGGCACATCAACAGATTTTTCACCTTGTCGTCTCAGGGATTTGAACCAGCGACCTTACGGTAACTGTCCCAATACTCGGTCCCAATGACCGGTAATACCTGACAATGTGGAACATTTTCAAAAGGTCATTATTAATATCTCTTTGAAAGAAGAATAGTTCCAGTCATATAACATAAACAATAGCGCTATTATGTTCGGTTGTCAAAGTAATAAAAAAAATAAAAAACACTACTTAGAAATTTGCCTTCTGGCGATTTACAAAATAATGTAGTGTACCTCAAAGACATGCTGGCGGAATAAACATGTTTGTTATGCTAATCAAGACCAACGGTCTCGTCTCGTTGTTGTTGGTCATGCCATGGGGATACTAATTCCACCAATAAATCACTTTTTGTTGCATAATTGTATACATTGAATTTGTCATATTTTTCACATTCCAACAATTCTGCCTAATGTTCAATAAGAACTGACGCCAAAAACGCTTCTCTCTCTCTCTCTCTCTCTCTCTCTCTCTCTCTCTCTCTCTCTCTCTCTCTCTCTCTCTCTCTCTCTCTCTGTCTCTCTCTCTGTCTCTCTCTCTCTCTCTCTCTCTCTCTCTCATCTCTCTCTCTCTCTCTCGATCTCTCTCTCTCGTCTCTCTCTCTCTCTCTCTCTCTCTCTCTCTCTCTCTCTCTCTCTCTCTTTCGTTCCCCTCCGGCGGTGTCAGTTGAAGTAAAAAAAACAGGTGCAGCCTGGAGGGAGTGATATGAACTTGAGACCCTGCTCAAACAGTTGGGCGACCACGCTATACAATCAGTCTAGTCTTGTCTTTGAACAGAATAAAAATAACTGGTTGGACAACTCTGCTTTCAGTGTCCCTACTCCCGATAGCGATGTGTGTTTTCTTTTGACTTTGTGTGGGCTCAGCCTTATAGGATTAGAGATAAGGATATCATAGCATGGATAAGTACGTATTGTGTGTAGCTGAGGACAAAATACAGGGTCGTTGCTACTTTACAGTGAATCTTTATAAGTAACACTCTCTGTAGTACTACAGTAAGTACTACAGTAAGTCTCGAAATAATCAGGAAAAACGGGGTCATTTTACCCTGAGATAAGAACATGCTGGCTCACTCAGTGAGTGTGTGTGTGTGTGTGTGTGTTTGCATGTGTGTGTATATGTGTGTTTGTTCCTTGCTTGAATAATAATGAAAAGTGCAGTGATGGTGCAAAGAGCTGGTCTTGATTTCAAAGCTTGATTCCACCAAGAAAATACACATTGTGGTCAGGGTCACTTTGGGCTATTTTGTACAGCTAGGATATCCATAATGAACGTGTTTGTTGCATCCAAACTGCAATAAACAGAGTCACAAAGCTTTGTAAACAGTGTACACTGCTGTAATCAAGACCAGACCAGTAACCCAAGTCAAGAGAAAGCGGGGGGAAAAATGAAAGCAAAAGAGGGAGGAGGAGGAGAGAGGTGAGGGGACGAATGTGGCAACTGGAGGCTAGCGGTGGGCATCGTTAGCTAGCTAGTTTTAGAGAGGGCATTCTGTGTCTTTTGTTGACAGCCACAAGTATTCAGCTTTCTCAGCCTCCCTCCTACATGCTCACCACACAAATGAGCTGCACTGTGGAAGCTTCCAGTAAACGGGGTTGCTATAGGTCACAGCGCTGTGAGATGAATAGAGGGAAGCGCATTAATTCACAGACAGAGGGAGGAAGGAGAGAGAGAGGCTGCACTAACACACAGGGTCGCTCACACATCCAGTAACCCGTATGGTACGCACTCGGAGCTCGTCAGTTAATAGTTACTGGTTGGAGTTTTTACGAGCATGTGGGATAGGTTTTCTGTATATCCTAGCAAAGCCATGGGGGGGAACGAGTCATTTGGCACAGTGGATTCACTAAACCACATGCATAACACAGACAGATAAACACGTAAACGCACACACAGACACAGCATATGTTTTACCATTCTTGTGGGGACCTAAAATTGATTTCCCTTCAAAATCTTATTTTCCCTAACCCTAAACCTAACCCTAACCCTTGCCCTAACCCAAACATTAACCCCTAAACCTAACCCTTAACTCTAAAACTAATTGTAACCCTAACCCTAAACCTAACCCCTAAGCCTAAAATAGCCTTTTTTCCTCATGGGGACCTGGGAAATGTTATTTTACTATCCATGTGGGGACTTTTGGACACACAAACACACACACACACACACACACACACACACACACTATCCTTGTGGGGACCAAACAAAAACCTATTTTCCCTAAATCTCAGTCAAGGATAGAAGTGCTGCTTTCTCCAGCTTCCAGTTTTTTTCTTACTGGATGGGATTAGCAGCACTTCTTCTGTGTCTTCACAGAGGACCTTCTGCACTTTGGGCCAATTGGCAACTTTTTTCGCTGTCACCATTATTTAGTTTTGGACTTTTTTTGTAGATCGATTTTATGATTATTATTTTTATTTTGCTACCTGAGGAGTTTGAAAAGGACAAAACGCGTTGTAGCTCGACTCCCCTTCTGTGCCTCTGCTGAGGTGATAGCCGTAAGGTAGGCGGGTGCTTGCCTGGAGGTTTGGGGAGTTCTTTCCTTTTTTGCTTGTTGTGTTTTTGCTTTTCCCTGCTTTTTCTCTTTTCTTCTCTCTTCTACTCACTCAATCACTTGCTCCACTCAGCCACACAGACATGTACAGACATGTACAGACATGTGCAGACACAGGAAAGGCGATGTTTTGGGCCAAAGGGGCCACGTTGTGTGTGTGGGTGCGATGCGTGGTCGGTATGTTGCTCCTCGTCGCCCCAGTCTCCTTATGTGTTCTTAGGCAGAATCACAACAGGGCCAACGTGGTGATGCAGAGGAACATAGCCGCGGGCTGAGTTTCAAGGAACTCGGGCTTAGGTTGCTGAGAGGGAGGGGACACCCGACGGACAGCTAGACAGACAGACACGCACACAAGGGCTCGCGGGCTCAGCGGCTCGCTCTCATAGCAGGCAGCGGGCATAACAATGGCGCGGCTCTCCATCTGACCTTTCTGGGTGGGTATATAAATCTAGACTGGAACAATGGGGGGCCGAATAGTCCACACTTGGGCTCTCATTCTCCGGTGTGTTGGCGGTCGAGCGGAGTGCCACTGTTTCATGCATGGACCATAGCGGGGATGCATCTAACAGTTAGACACTGACGTCACCTGTCGGAGGTGGCGGTCACGCGGACAACTGCTGCTTTCGCCCAGATGACACTCCTTCGCAACCGTAGCTGACCTTTTGGAAGGAAGGACATAACGGCCCCTGTGAGGGTTGACGGATGGTAACGGCCGGTTGCCCCTGTGCATGCCTGGGTCTGTGTTAGGTTCTCTCCCTGTTACTGTCGGCGCCCTCGCATGTCTCCCCTTCTTCTTGGCCTGTGTGGCTTTGAGGGGTATCGACTTCCCCAACACTGAACTCTAACCTTAACCTTTGGGTGTGGAGTGCCTCACCTTAACCTTTGAGGTGTTGCCTAACCCTAATCTTCTATGCTGACCTGTGTTCCCTGAGGCTTGTGCATGTGGGTCAGGGTTTCTCATCTTGCCTGTCACAAAGCGGAGTGCATTCTCCCAGGGGTTCATGCATTGTTATTGTAAGGTGCATCTACCACTCGGAGCTCTGTTCCTAATACCTAACCCTTAACCTAACCCTAACCTTAACCCTTAACCTAACCCTAACCTTAACCCTTAATCCTAACTCCTAACTCCTAAACCTATCACCTAACCCTAAAATAGCCTTTTTGCTTGTGGGGACCGGCACATTTTTCTTGTTTTACTATCCTTGTTAGGACTTCTGGACCCCACGAGGTTAGTAAAACCAAAAACACACACACGTCTTTCTTTTCCCCGCACACAGGTAGGAGAGAGAGGAATGCATAACCTAATTTTGGTATTTGGAAGTGTTCCAGATCAGCTTTGTTCTGCACCTTCTCATTAAACTTTGACCTTTGTCACCGTGGGTCTAGTGGTATAATATCCTTTATTCATGATCCTTTATCCATTCCACCTTCCTGCCAGAGCCCCGCTATAAAGGAGGACAGGCCCATGGTTAATGGTGTTACTGTAAATCCTGGACCCCCTGCTGATTGCCAAGCCTCCCTCGCACTTCCTCCATCTCTTTGTGCCCATGCATGCCTCTGCCTGCCAGCTCTGGTGTTATCATCATTGCATAACCCCTCAGCCAATAAAGTGCCCCACGTGCCTTTTGGCAAAGCACCTCTTTGAATCCCTGCCAAGGCAGCCAAGGTTAGCCGGGTGCAAAGTGTGCCACGGCCGGTGACACACCTCTGAGAGAGAGTGTGTGTGTGTGTCCCTTGCTGCTGATTCAGGATGTGTGTGTGTGTGTGTGTGTGTGTGGAAGATAATCACAAATAATTTGTAGACTGCAAATTGACTTCAACAAGCCAAAACATATATAATATTTGACTAAAACATAATCAACTCAAACCTTCCTTACATATGTATACAATCACAAATATCTTACTTTAAAATCACTTGGAGCTGATTTTCTGGTGTTTTTACAGTTTTTTATGTCCAACAATTTAAAAAAGCACAGGGTTCCCCAACTGGCGGAATTTGGCCTGCGGGTGATTTTATTTGGCCCCCAAGTTCTGAGTAAAATATTTAAATACAATAATATATATGTGTGAATATACTGAACAAAAATATAAACGCAGCATGCAACAATTTCTAAGATTTTACTGAGTTAGAGTTCATATAAGGATATCAGTCAATTGAAATAAATTAATTAGGCCCTAATCTATGGATTTCACATGACTGGGAATACAGATATGCATCTGTTGGTCACAAATACCTTTTTAAAAAGGTAGAGGCGTGGATCAGAAAACCAGTCAGTATCTGGTGTGACCACCATTTGCCTCATGCAGCGCGACACATCTCCTTTGCAAAGAGTTGATCAGGCTGTTGATTGTGGCCTGTGGAATGTTGTCCCACTCTTCAATAGTTGTGCGAAGTTGCTGGATATTGGCGGGAACTGGAACGCGCTGTTGTGCACGTCGATCCAGAGCATCCCAAACATGCTCAATGGGTGACATGTCTGGTGAGTATGCAGGCCATGGAAGAACTGGGACATTTTCAGCTTCCAGGAATTGTGTACAGATCGTTACAACATGGAGCCGTGCATTATCATGAGGTGAAGGCGGCGGATGAATGGCACGACAGTGGGCCTCAGGATCTCGTCACGATATCTCTGTGCATTCAAATTGCCATCGATAAAATGCAATGGTGTTCGTTGCCCATAGCTTATGCCTGCCCATACCATAACCCCACCGCCACCATAGGGAACAAATGTTCACAACATTGACATCAGCAAACCGCTCACCCACACGGCGCCATACACGTGGTCTGTGCTTGTGAGGCCAGTTGGATGTATTACCAAATTCTCTAAAACGCTTATAGTAGAGAAATTAACATTAAATTATCTGGCAACAGCTCAGGTGGACATTCCTGCAGTCAGCATGCCAATTGAATGCTCCCTCAAAACTTGAGACGTCTGTGGCATTGTGTTGAGTGGCCTTTTATTGTCCCCAGCACAAGGTGCACCTGTGTAATGATCATGTTGTTTAATCAGCTTCTTGATATGCCACACTTGTCAGGTGGATGGATTATTTTAGCAACGGCAAAATGCTCACTAACAAGGATGTAAAACAGATTTGTGCAAAACATTTGAGTGAAATACGCTTTTTGTGTGTATGGAACATTTCTGGGATCTTTAATTATTTTTGTTTTTCTCTCAGAAAACTTGGGGGCCAAATAAAATCACGGGCAGCCAGTTGGGGAACCCTGTGCTCTCAGCAAACGTCTGAGAATAATCCCTGACCTGTCTGTAAATGCTTTTATTTGGATGGGCCCCTCACCTCCTGACCCTTTGCACAGCTAGCTAGACAGTATGTTCCTGAAATACCTTCTCAGCTTGCCCCCTTACCTCCCCCTGGTATCTGCCTCTGCCCTGCATATTTACAACATACACGTCCATACATTAGTGTTCAGTGAGCACGCTAGCTGCCAGGCATGCCTCTGGGATGTGGTCCGGTTTGTGTTTGGTGGAACATACTGGACTCGACCATCACAGCAACTGAATATTAATAGAAGGTGCTGATAAAGGGGAAGAAAAGGGTATTGGTTCACCTCACCACACCGGTTCTATTTGAAGCTGTTTGAAGCTGTTATTAGCAGCAACGGGCTAAAATCGGCGCTTTGTGCTAACGCTATGTATGCTAGGCTAAATAGGGCATGTCAGTCAAGTTGCTGACGTTTACCAGGCTGTTGGCTAAGAGTGCACTAGCGCTTAGGCTACACTAAATAGGTCAGTCAAGGTGCTGAAGTTTAGCCTAACCAGGCTGTAGCCTACTGAGTGTGCACTAGGCTAGTTAGGCTATGTAGCTAGCGCACGTCAACTGTCAGCCTGTTCAGTGCTCACCCGGTCTGGGAACATTTATTCAGTTGTTACACAGGGATTGGGGTGAGGGTGGGGGGAAACACCAGGAAAGTGCACTTTGAATGGGGAGAGCAGGAGGGGCGAGGTGTCTTTCTTTGAATAGGGGATACATCTATAATCAGACTAATTGCCTCAGCTTATATTCAACAGGTTATAAAGAGCATGTGTGGATGGATGGATCGATCAGCTATTTAAAGGCCCAGTGCAGTAAAAACGTGATTTTCCTGTGTTTCTACACTATGAGGTTGGAATAATACTGTGAAATTGTGAAAATAATGATAATGTCCTTTTAGTGTAAGAGCTGTTTGAAAAGACCGCCTGAAATTTCAGCCTGTTTTGGTGGGAGGGAGTTTTGGCCTTCCATGGTGACATCACCATGCGGTAAATTAGTTAATAGACCAATAAGAAAAAGAGTTCCAAACCTCTCCTAAAAACAGCAAGTTTTTTGTTTTCCCACTCAAACCACTCCCAGACAGTCCTATCTAAATTCTTGCTTGAGAATTTGCTCTTTGCTAAGAATATATTTTTGTTTCTTTTTGACCATTTAAATTGAAAACAATCACAAGATACTTAATTGTTCACAGAAATGATTTGATATTGAGATAAAAACGGCTGCATTGGACATTTAAAGCTTAGTATCAACATGTAATGGTGGTAAACTGGGTGGAATTAGATCTCATCCCTCTGTATCTGATCTCATCCACCCTTAGGTGTTGAGTCTCATCCTCCTTTTCCTGTGGGCCTCATACCTCCTTGGTTACCCAGTTCAGTTTGAGTAGCTCTTTCCACCCCTGTACATTTGCAGCTGGAAAGGGCCCGACCCTTGGCTGACATCCAGCCTCCTTTAAATGCACTGTAATCCCGTTTCATGATCTTGTTTTTTTCTATTTTTTCTCTCTTTCCCCCTCACTCACTTTCTCTCTATTTCCCTCTCCTTCTCTTTCCCTGGCTCTCTCTTGCCTTGAGATATTGTGTATCCATTTGGCTTCTTTAATGTACAGTACTTAAATCCACCCCTCCACACAAACAGTCATGCCACGTACTGTACGCTACACACACGTTACACAAACGTTACGCACGTTACACACTACGCACACGGGTAGACACTTGCAGAAGTACACACACGCACGCACTTGCACACACACACACACACACGTTTGTTTTACTATCCTTGTGGGGACCAAACAATTTATTCCCATTCAAAATCCTATTTTCCCTAAACCTGGCGAAATGTCCCCACCCAGCGAAATGTCCCCACTGTTTTGCTATCAACACACACACACACACACACACACACACACACACACACATACACACGACTATAAAAACATGTATCCACTGCTTTTCACGCCACATTTTGTTCTGTGAAGTCTCAGCAGAGCTTTTCGGCTTGCTGTCCTGCTCACTGTGCTCCCCTCAGGAATTTTGTCTGCTGTTCAAAAATCCTAAATCAGCACCCTGGGCCCCTCTGCTTTGCGGCTGTCACCCCACATGTTGACCTGCATGGGGACGAGTGTGTGTGTGTGTGTGTTTCTGCACATGTTTGTGAGAAAGATTGTTTGTGTAAGTGTTCGTGTTTGAAGAAAAATAAAAAAAAGTGTTTGTCTGTGTGTTTGTGTGCGAGCGAGCGCACGTTCAGATGTGGGTGTTTTCCGGAGGGGCTGACCAAGCCTCTTATGCTATCTAAGACAACCTGTCCTGAACAGGCCCTCACCACAATCTTTCCCGAGCCTGTCAATCCGCTAGATAGCTTCTGGTGCCAAAGCTCCTTTGACACTATTTTCTCTCCTTCTTCCATTTCTACTCCTTTTCCCTCCACAACCTCCCCTCTGTGTTTATCTGTCTTTCTACCGTTCTCACCCTTCATCAATTTCCACTTTTGATTGGTCACCTTCTGAAGCATCCTCTACTCTTCTTTCCATTTGTGTGTACTGGTGAGCTCACCCGTGTGTGTGTGTGTGTACAGATGTCGGATCTTAACTTAATCGTTGCGGATAATTTTCCTGTTGCATCAGGAAATGTAAATGAGCCTCGTGATTCCTTGAAAATGAGCAGTTCTCTTTCTCTCCATGCGGGGGCAGTCGGGTCATTGGGACCAGGGCTTGCTATCAAAATAATATTCTCTCTCGCTCGCTCAAACGCTAGGCCTAGGTCTTATTACTGCAACATTCAAATGTACAAAAATGTATCTGAAATGCAGCCATACACATCAACAACCGTCATTTTATATAGCTTAATAATACAAGATCGATATTAATGTCCACTAGGCTAGGACATACAAGTGTGAAGTGTATCTATCCTAAGGTTACAAATGAACTGTTAAAATTGAGTCAAAATGTGGCCTGGAGCGGTCTAGTAGTTAGGGCTGCTGCCTTCAGCACGCACATATAGGCCTACTGTGTCGGTGTAGGTTCGACTCCAGCCCACGCCCTTCTGGCACAAATAACTCAATCCCCCCGATTGACTTGATGTAGTTACACATTTCAAATATGGACAGTCCAGGGATATTTTACCCCCGATCGTGATAAAAATGGACCATTCCAGACAGTTTTGCATAACATAAATAGGAACGGAATAAAAAAAATTACAGTAGGCTACACCAACATTCGTTTCCATGCATACAAAGTGTCAGGTAAATTGCCACAGTAGATTTTACGTGGTAAAAGGGGAAATACTTTATTTATATTGTACGGAATGCTTGTCAAATAGATAAACCGCCCTTAGTCTGTAAAAAACGGACTTAGTTATTGCGATGTCAATACCAACCAGAGGGCGAAAATATCTTGAAAGACTTTGGTGTCAAGCAGGATTAAGGCAGAGAGGACAGCCATTTCACCCGTGATACAAGTCAGTATTCGACGTCCATCCATGTCTGGAGATGACATGGAAACCGGCCACTAGGGGCAACAGTGAGCGCTGTTACCTTCATGTAGGTTTCGCTAGGGCGCTGTGAATGGGGATGGGTGTAAGCATCTGCCTCTGATTTCAAAGGTTGCAATTTCGAACCCAGTGATAGAAAGTTGTTTTTGCGATTTTTGTTTTAAGCCTATCCCAAACCTTAACCCTTACCTTAACCATTCTGAGTTAATGCCTATCCTTAAGATTTCAGAGTCAATGCCTAAACTTAACCTTAAACACTAAACTTCAAAATTTGACATTTGAGAAACATGGATGAACGTCTAATTCTGAAGTGAGACTGCGAGAGATAGTTGAGAGAGGAAGAGGCGAAGCGAGAGGGTTCACTCTCAATGCATTTCTATGGGTTTAATATGCAGACCTAAGCTTGCCGCCTGGCTTCCTGCCTTTGGGACAATGACTCCCATTGTTAGGGCAGAGACATGAGCATCTCGTCATTATATACAGATCTCAGACTAAGGTAACACCGACATCATCTTTTAAGGAGCGGTAATGAGGTGACCAATAATGGTTGCAGTTGAGATCAGCTGTGCGGGTGAATTTAGCGCATATTGATGGTTTAACGAGACATCAGCTGGCGATAATCTAGTGTCATCAATGGTAGCAATAGGCCCCTTGTTATTTGATTATATTCCAATAGGCTACATTTTGTAAAATACCTGTTAGCCTATCCATTGTCACATAATGAAAGGTGTGAAAATGAATTGACACATTATGGTAAACTGTGACAGCAAACAAAAAGGACAACAACTTAGTGCAATTGATTTGACATTCATTTATTATTTAAGTCTGCCAGCATCATCTTGCAGATGTCCTCCAGCACAGTGAAGACTCCAATGAAGACTAACATCAAACAAAGTCCGTAGGCTGTACAGTTTCAATTACGGTCTTATTCAAAGTTTACTTAATATCTATCAATGTGCTCAATTTCATAAAAAGGTAAATGGTACTCGAGACATTGGAATAATTTTACAATTTCAATAACATTAATTAAAATGTATTTCACAAGATCATTTCAAGTACATGTGATGGTGAATGCATACTAAAAAGATTTATGCCAAGTGTGCTGTTACATTTTTCACTCAGAATGAAATAAGAGGATCAATTAAGTTTTACAACAGTCAAACAATCAATATCGACATTTCAGTATCAACCATGTTGCTAGTATGCAAATCAGATACATTTCAGCATGGTAGATATTCAGATAAGAATCATAATTTTCCTGCCAAGATAGGATTTACCCATCCTCCTCTTCTGAACCTCTCCTTTCCACTTTGAAGTGGATTTTCTTTTCTTGGCTGGCCCATTCTCCTCCCCCTCGGTTGTGCCGCTACAAGCTGTAAATGAAAAGACACACACACACAAAAATATACACTACCGGTCAAAAGTTTTAGAACACCTAGTCATTCAAGATGGCGTAGCAGTGCGGTCGTGTATTCTGTAGTGTGCTCGTGTAAATAGCCTGTTTTTAGTTTTTTTGTATTTTTTGTATATATTTCTCAATCTCACTTTTCATCCTTCAACTAAATATACTTTCCTGCAACCCGCCTCACCCAATGTGGAACGGATTCTATAATTTCTTATACCTTTTTATCTAAAACCTACGGCTGAAACTAGCCAGCTAACTAGCTACTTGCTATTAGCCACCGTTAGTGGTTTTCACCATTGTCCGTGGCCTGCACTACCTACCAGCCAGCTCTAGCCTGGACAATTATCGGCCAGTCTGCACTATCAACCCAGAACATATCAGATTTTCTGCCGGAATCACTGAATCACTGGACCTTAACACCGGATCATCGCAGCTAGCTAGCTGCAACCGAATGGATGTTGTTGTTGGCTAATCACCACTGTCCCGAAGCAAGCACCAGTTAGCCTTGAGATAGCCGGGAGATGGGCCTGGCTCGAGGCTATCTACCTCTGTCAACCGGACGGGACCTCCTCGTGTCGACACGGAGCCCCGCCGATCCATCACGACTGGTCTGCCGACGTAATCATCTGATGTGGTTTCAACAGGCTTCCCGTTGCGACGACCATGAAGATCCATCTGCTAGCCCCAGCCCGCTAGCACACGCAATCAACAGCCGTGCCTCCTGCTCGCCTGTGCCGTAGCAGCCATCGAAATGCTCCCGGACTCACCTATTGCTGTTCACTGGACCTTATGATCACTCAGCTACACAGCTGATGCCTGCTGGACCATTCCTTTACACAGTACCCCATCCTGTTTATCTGTCTAGTTTATCTGTTTAGCCTCAGCCCAAACTTTCATCGCCATTACCAGTTGTTGTCTTAGCTCTCTCGAATAACACCTGTGATTGCTTTATGCCTCTCTCCCATGTCAATATGCCTTGCCTATTGCTGTTTCGGTTAGTTCTTATTATACAATTTCACTGTAGAGCCCCCAGTCCCGCTCAACCTGCCTCAGATAGCTCCTTTGACCCACCCCCCATACACGCAGAGACCGGCTCAATCGGTGCCTCCAGTGATGCTCTCTCTTTCATCGTTACCCAATGCTTAGGTTTACCTCCACTGTACTCATATCCTTCCATATCCTTGTCTGTACATAATGCCCTGAATCTATTCTACAACGCCCGGAAATCTGCCCCTTTTTTTCTCTGTACCCAACAAACTAGAAGACCAGTTCTTAAAGCCTTTAGCCGTATCCTTATTCTACTCCTCCTCTGTTCCTCTGGTGATGTAGAGGTTAACCCAGGCCCTGTAGCCCCCAGTATCACTCCTACTCCCCAGGCGCTATCATTTGTTGACTTCTGTAACCGTAAAAGCCTTGGTTTCTTGCATGTTAACATCAGAAGCCTCCTCCCTAAGTTTGAGTTATTCACTCCGCCAACCCTGATGTTCTAGCAGTGTCTGAATCCTGGCTTAGGAAGGCCACCAAAAACTCTGAAATTTCCAGCCCCAACTACAAAATGTTCTGTCTAGATAGAACTGCCAAAGGGGACGGAGTTGCAATCTACTGTAGAGATAGCCTGCAGAGCTCTATCATACTATCCAGGTCTGTGCCCAAACAGTTTGAGCTTCTACTTCTAAAAATCCACCTTTCCAGAAATAAGTCTATCACTGTTGTCGCTTGCTACGGACCCCCCTCAGCCCCCAGCTGTGCCCTGGACACCATATGTGAATTGATTGCCCCCCATCTATCCTCAGAGTTCGTACTGCTTGGTGACCTAAACTGGGATATGCTTAACACCCCGGCCGTCCTACAATCTAAACTAGATGCCCTCAATCTCACACAAATTCTCAAGGAACCTACCAGGTACAACCCTAAATCCGTAAACATGGGCACCCTCATAGATATCATCCTGACTAATTTACCCTCTAAATACACCTCCGCTGTCTTCAACCAGGATCTCAGTGATCACTGCCTCATTGCCAGCGTCTGTAATGGGTCCGCGGTCAAACGACCACCCCTCATCACTGTCAAATGCTCCCTAAAACACTTCAGCGAGCAGGCCTTTCTAATTGACCTGGCCTGGGTATCCTGGATGGATATTGACCTCATTCCGTCAGTAGAGGATGCCTGGTTGTTCTTTAAAAGTGCTTTCCTCTCCATCTTAAATAAGCATGCCCCATTCCAAAAATTCAGAACTAAGAACAGATATAGCCCCTGGTTCACCCCAGACTTGACTGCCCTTGACCAGCACAAAAACATCCTGTGGCATATTGCATTAGCATCGAACAGCCCCCGCGATATGCAACTTTTCAGGGAAGTCAGGAACCAATATACACAATCAGTAAGGAAAGCAAAGGCTAGCTTTTTCAAACAGAAATTTGCATCCTGTAGCATTAACGCCAAAAGGTTTTGGGACACTGTAAAGTCCATGGAGAATAAGAGCACCTCCTCCCAGCTGCCCACTGCACTGAGGCTAGGAAACACTGTCACCACCTATAAATCTACGATAATCAAGAATTTCAATAAGCATTTTGCTACGGCTGGCCATGCTTTCCACCTGGCTACTTCTCCTTCACCCAAATTCAGATAGCTGATGTTCTGAAAGAGCTGCAAAATCTGGACCCCTACAAATCAGCTTTTAGCAACCCCTATTACTAACCTGTTCAACCTCTCTTTCGTATCATCTGAGATCCCCAGAGATTGGAAAGCTGCCGCGGTCATCCCCCTCTTCAAAGGGGGTGACACTAGATCCAAACTGTTACAGACCTATATCCATCCTGCCCTGCCTTTCGAAAGTATTTGAAAGCCAAGTTAACAAACACATCACCGACCATTTCGAATCCCACCGTACCTTCTCCGCTATGCAATCTGTTTCCGAGCTGGTCATGGGTGTACCTCAGTCATGCTCAAGGTCCTAAACGATATTATAACCGTGATCGATAAAAGACAGTACTGTGCAGCCATCTTCATCGACCTGGCCAAGGCTTTCGACTCTGTAAATCACTGCATTATTATTGGCAGACTAAATAGCTGTCACACCCTGGCTCTGGGGACTCTATATGTTGAGCCAGGGTGTGTAGATTCTATGTGTTTATGTTCTGTGTGGGAGTTCTAGTTTGTGTATTTCTATGTTGGCCAGAGTGGCTCCCAATCAGAGGCAACGAATGTCAGCTGTTGCTGGTTGTCTCTGATTGGGAGCCATATTTAGACAGGCTGTGTTCCCACAGGTGTTGTGGGATCTTGTTTCCGTTTGGTTTGTTTCCGTGTTAACCGTAGGACTGCACGTTTCGTTTATTGTTTTGTTGTTATATTATCACTAAAGATAATAAAGTTAAGTATGTTTGCAACTAACGCTGCGCATTGGTCTACTCTCTACGACGATCGTGACAGAAGATCCCACCATACCAGGACCAAGCAGCGTGTCCAGGAGCAGGCAGCCTGGACGTGGGAGCAAATATTGGACGGGCAGGGGTCCTGGACCTTGGAGGAAATCCAGGCCGGGATGGATCGCCGTCCATGGAGTGAGATGGTAGAGGCGCGACGGAGAGAGGAGCAACGGCGTCAACAGTGTCGTCGTCGGACGGACGAGAGGCAACCCCAACATTTTTTTAGGGGGGGCATACGGCATGGGCGACGGGGCAGCAGGAGGCAGCTACAGGGCGTAGTAGGAGGTTAGGTGAGGAGGCCACCAGGTTAAGGGGGCTATTGGCGCAGAGGGAGCAGGAGTTAGTGGTGCAGAGGGTGGAGCTATTGGAGGCGATAAGGGAGAAGGTGAGAATTGAGGCACGGCGAGAGGAACTCGGTAGGCAGCTGAGGGAGCGGAGGGTTATGACGAAACCCAGTCCCGCTCCTCACACCAAGCAAGTGGTGTGCGTCACCAGTCCGGTCCGGCCCGTTCCTGCTCCCCGCACTAAGTGGATGGTGCGCGTCGCCAGCCCGGCCCGGCCTGTTCCTGCTCCTCGCACCAAGCCTACGGTGCGCGTCGCCAGCCCGGCCCGGCCTGTTCCTGCCCCTCGCACCAAGTGTACGGTGCGCGTCGCCAGCCCGACCCGGCCTGTTCCTGCTCCTCGCACCAAGCCTACGGTGCGCGTCGCCAGCCTGGCCCGGCCTGTTCCTGCCCCTCGCACCAAGTGTACGGTGCGCGTCGCCAGCCCGGCCCGGCCTGTTCCTGCCACTCGCACCAAGCCTACGGTGTGCGTCGCCAGCCCGGCCCGGCCTGTTCCTGCTCCTCGCACCAAGCCTACGGTGTGCGTCGCCAGCACGGCCCGGCCTGTTCCTGCTCCTCGCACCAAGCCTACGGTGTGCGTCGCCAGCCCGGCCCGGCCTGTTCCTGCCACTCGCACCAAGCCTACGGTGCGCGTCGCCAGCCCGGCCCGGCCTGTTCCTGCCACTCGCACCAAGCCTACGGTGCGAGTCGCCAGCCCCGGCCCGGCCTGTTCCTGCCACTCGCACCAAGCCTACGGTGCGCGTGCCGCCAGCCCGGCCCGGCCTGTTCCTGCCCCTCGCACCAAGCCTACGGTGCGCGTCGCCAGCCCGGCCCGGCCTGTTCCTGCCACTCGCACCAAGCCTACGGTGCGCGTCGCCAGCCTGGCCCGGCCTGTTCCTGCCCTTCGCACCAAGCCTACGGTGCGCGTCGCCAGCCCGGCCCGGCCTGTTCCTGCCACTCGCACCAAGCCTACGGTGCGCGTCGCCAGCCCGGCCCGGCCTGTTCCTGCCCTTCGCACCAAACCTACGGTGCGCGTCGCCAGCCCGGCCCGGCCTGTTCCTGCTCCTCGCACCAAGCCTACGGTGCGCGTCGCCAGCCCGGCCCGGCCTGTTCCTGCCCCTCGCACCAAGTGTACGGTGCGCGTCGCCAGCCCGGCCCGGCATGTTCCTGCTCCTCGCACCAAGCCTACGGTGCGCGTCGCCAGCCCGGCCCGGCCTGTTCCTGCCCCTCGCACCAGAGTGTACGGTGCGCGCCGCCAGCCCGGCCCGGCCTGTTCCTGCCACTCGCACCAAAGCCTACGGTGTGCGTCGCCAGCCCGGCCCGGCCTGTTCCTGCTCCTCGCACCAAGCCTACGGTGTGCGTCGCCAGCACGGCCCGGCCTGTTCCTGCTCCTCGCACCAAGCCTACGGTGTGCGTCGCCAGCCCGGCCCGGCCTGTTCCTGCCACTCGCACCAAGCCTACGGTGCGCGTCGCACAGCTCGGCCCGGCCTGTTCCTGCCACTCGCACCAAGCCTACGGTGCGCGTCGCCAGCCCGGCCCGGCCTGTTCCTGCCACTCGCACCAAGCCTCACGGTGCGCGTCGCCAGCCCGGCCCGGCCTGTTCCTGCCCTTCGCACCAAGCCTACGGTGCGCGTCGCCAGCCCGGCCCGGCCTGTTCCTGCCACTCGCACCAAGCCTACGGTGCGCGTCGCCAGCCTGGCCCGGCCTGTTCCTGCCCTTCGCACCAAGCCTACGGTGCGCGTCGCCAGCCCGGCCCGGCCTGTTCCTGCCACTGCGCACCAAGCCTACGGTGCGCGTCGCCAGCCCGGCCCGGCCTGTTCCTGCCACTCGCACCAAGCCTACGGTGCGCGTCGCCAGCCCGGCCCGGCCTGTTCCTGCCACTGCGCACCAAGCCTACGGTGCGCGTCGCCAGCCCGGCCCGGCCTGTTCCTGCCCTTCGCACCAAGCCTACGGTGTGCGTCGCCAGCCCGGCCCGGCCTGTTCCTGCCACTCGCACCAAGCCTACGGTGCGCGTCGCCAGCCTGGCCCGGCCTGTTCCTGCCCTTCGCACCAAGCCTACGGTGCGCGTCGCCAGCCCGGCCCGGCCTGTTCCTGCCACTCGCACCAAGCCTACGGTGCGCGTCGCCAGCCCGGCCCGGCCTGTTCCTGCCCTTCGCACCAAACCTACGGTGCGCGTCGCCAGCCCGGCCCGGCCTGTTCCTGCTCCTCGCACCAAGCCTACGGTGCGCGTCGCCAGCCCGGCCCGGCCTGTTCCTGCCCCTCGCACCAAGTGTACGGTGCGCGTCGCCAGCCCGGCCCGGCATGTTCCTGCTCCTCGCACCAAGCCTACGGTGCGCGTCGCCAGCCCGGCCCGGCCTGTTCCTGCCCCTCGCACCAAGTGTACGGTGCGCGTCGCCAGCCCGGCCCGGCCTGTTCCTGCCACTCGCACCAAGCCTACGGTGTGCGTCGCCAGCCCGGCCCGGCCTGTTCCTGCTCCTCGCACCAAGCCTACGGTGTGCGTCGCCAGCACGGCCCGGCCTGTTCCTGCTCCTCGCACCAAGCCTACGGTGTGCGTCGCCAGCCCGGCCCTGCCTGTTCCTGCCACTGCACCAAGCCTACGGTGCGCGTCGCCAGCCCGGCCCGGCCTGTTCCTGCCACTCGCACCAAGCCTACGGTGCGCTGTCGCCAGCCCGGCCCGGCCTGTTCCTGCCACTCGCACCAAGCCCTACGGTGCGCGTCGCCAGCCCGGCCCGGCCTGTTCCTGCCCCTTCGCACCAAGCCTACGGTGCGCGTCGCCAGCCCGGCCCGGCCTGTTCCTGCCACTCGCACCAAGCCTACGGTGCGCGTCGCCAGCCCGGCCCGGCCTGTTCCTGCCCTTCGCACTAAGCCTACGGTGCGCGTCGCCAGCCCGGCCCGGCCTGTTCCTGCCACTCGCACCAAGCCTACGGTGCGCGTCGCCAGCCCGGCCCGGCCTGTTCCTGCCCTTCGCACCAAACCTACGGTGCGCGTCGCCAGCCCGGCCCGGCCTGTTCCTGCTACTGCACCAAGCCAGGGGGTGCGAGTCGTCAGCCTGGTAAGGCCCGTTCCTGCTCCACGCACCAAGCCAGGGGTGCGAGTCGTCAGCCCGGTAAGGCCCGTTCCGGCTCCACGCACCAAGCCAGGGGTGCGCATCGTCAGCCAGGTCCGGCCCGTAGCTGCTCCACGCACCAAGCCAGGGGTGCGCATCGTCAGGCCGGTCCGGCCCCTAGCTGCTCCACGCACCAAGCCAGGGGTGCGCATCGTCAGCCCGGTCCGGCCCGTAGCTGCTCCACGCACAAGCCAGGGGTGCGCATCGTCAGCCCGGTCCGGCCGTTCCTGCTCCACGCACAAGCCAGGGGTGTGCGTCGTCAGTCCGGCACAACCCGTGCCTGGGTTACGGTGCCTGGTCAGGTACCGGTCAGCTACTACACACCGGAGCTGAAGCTATCCGCTCCTACGATGTCCAGTTCAGCTCCAGCCAGCGGGGCCAGACCGGACCAGGGGCGCTATGGGGGGATTATTGGAGGGTGGTGGGCAAGCCCGAGCCGGAACCGCCTCCGAGGAGGAATGCCCACCCAGCCCTCCCCTGTTTGGTTCAAGTTGAGGCGCGGTCGCACTCCGCGCCTTTGGGGGGGGGTACTGTCACACCCTGGCTCTGGGGACTCTATATGTTGAGCCAGGGTGTGTAGATTCTATGTGTTTATGTTCTGTGTGGGAGTTCTAGTTTGTGTATTTCTATGTTGGCCAGAGTGGCTCCCAATCAGAGGCAACGAGTGTCAGCTGTTGCTGGTTGTCTCTGATTGGGAGCCATATTTAGACAGGCTGTGTTCCCACAGGTGTTGTGGGATCTTGTTTCCGTTTGGTTTGTTTCCGTGTTAACCGTAGGACTGCACGTTTCGTTTATTGTTTTGTTGTTATATTATCACTAAAGATAATAAAGTTAAGTATGTTTGCAACTAACGCTGCGCATTGGTCTACTCTCTACGACGATCGTGACAATAGCATTGGTTTCTCAAATGACTGCCTCGCCTGGTTCACCAACTACTTCCTTCAGAAATTACTTGAGTAAGAGTACAAGTAGAGAGAGTACAGAGAATAGATAAGTACTAGTTCCTCCAAAAAGTCAAAGGGAGTGGGCTGGAGTCAAACCCAGGTTAGCGGCTGTAACAACTGGACCACACAGGCACTGAGGCAACCAATAATCTATTCAGCATATTGCTTGCCTTGAACATATAATAAACAATTGATCTAAAAAAACGGACTTTCCCTAACGAAAAATACATCTTCCTCCTACAAATATGTACATTTATTATAATCCACATAAGAATTCACACAAGATGCTGTATCCTGCCGTAGCCTACACAGGCTACTTGAACTGATGCTCAGTGGACCTGCAGTCTAAGTTATTGAATAGCCTACAAACACCACTTCCAGCTGCCCCCTGGCAGTGATTCAAAATATTCAATATTCATTCAAATCCTCCTGCTGCAGCATTATTTTCCTCCTGCGACGAAAGGGGTCAACATCTGTATGTGTGTGTGTGAGTGTGTTTTGGATGCTTCCTGCAGAAGAGTTCACATTTATGGGGGTGGGCTGGGGCTGGGGAATGTTGGTGTGTGTGCATCTGTTTTTGCCTGTGTTTGTGTGTGAAAGTATGAAAATGTATGCACTCATTAACTGTAAGTCGCTCTGGATAAGAGCGTCTGCTAAATGACTAAAAATGTAAATATAAATGTAAAATGTAAAAATGTGTGCATGCATGTGTTTGCGTGCGTGTGTCTGTGTGTGTGAGTGTGTTTTGGAGGCTTCCTTTAATACATTTACATTTACATTTACGTCATTTAGCAGACGCTCTTATCCAGAGCGACTCACAGTTAGTGAGCGCATACATTTTAATTTATTTTTCATACTGGAATCGAACCCACAACCCTGGCGTTGCAAACGCCATGCTCTACCAACTGAGCTACATCCCTGCCGGCCATTCCCTCCCCTACCCATGGGTCTCCCGGTCGCGGCCGGCTACGACAGAGCCTGGATTCGTATACAGTACCCCTCTCTCTGGTTTGTCCCTGCATCCTGCTCCGTCTACCGTTGGAGACGAGAGAGAGGGAGAAAAAAATACTCAGGGTGGAAAAATATGTTATACAGATGTCTGTGGATCAGTGCTTTTGTTGAACAGAGGATCACACTCCTCCTCCTCCTCCTCCTCCTCTTCCCTCTGGCCTGTCTACTTGTCTTTTTATCCTATACCTTCATATGACCCTTCCGTCTGATTCCTCTGTCTCTCTCTCTCTCTCTTTTCTCTCTCTCTCTCTCCCCTTTATCTCTCCCTCGCTCTCCCTCCTCTCTCTCTCTCTCTCTCTCTCTCTCTCTCTCTCTCTGTTTCTCTCTCTCAGTGTCTGCTACCACTCATTTGTTATTTTCAATTAAGGAGGATCTCATTTAAAGAGACCGTGCTTAGTGGCACCAGCAGCCCTTAAACTCACCAGCCATTATATGTGCATGTCAATTAACAAAACCCTAATTCATTCATTATTATCTGTTGACACAGTGTTAATATGGACCAGAGTGCTTTTGTGTATGTGCGTATCAGTGTGTGTGTGTGTGTGTGTCTATGCGTGCACATTTGTGTGTGCGTGGATGTTTTATGTGTGTGCGTGCATTTGTGAGTACCGTTGTGAATGTGTGTGTTTGTGTTTATGCATGTCCACATGTGTACAACATTTTGTGTGATTGTAGCTCTTCTGTGGGCCCAGTGTTTGTTAGCCAGGCAGCCTATGGGGCTCCCAGCAGTGTATGATGCTCAGATGGCAGGCCTGCTGCATATTACCTTAATGATTTACTGAGTTTGGCCGTGGCACTGACTCCGCCGCCTCTCCCCCCCCACCTCCATTCCTCCACTCCTCCATCCCTTCATCCCTGCACTGCAAACGTCTCCATTGGGCTTTTGTCCATTGTTTTAGGTCTGGGCTGGATTCTCAGCCTTGTGGCTCTTTTTCAAGGGAGACGTGCAGACCGGATGTGCTTGATGTGGGCTTGCTGGGAAGAAGCAAATAGTTTGATTCCTAGTAACATCCAGTCAAACTGTAATGTTGTTCACTGTACTTATTGTCACATGAAGCACCAGGGATTTAATGGAATTAAGGCATGTGAGTTTTGTAACAGCCAGATCTTTGATGTTTTTCTTTCTGTGGAAATACACATTATTTTTCATCCCCAAATATTCATACCCCTTGACTTATTGCACATTTTGTTGTGTTACAGCCTGAATTCAAAATGGACTAAATAGATTTTTTTTACCATCTACACACAATACCTCATAATGACGAAATGAAAAAATGTTTTTAGACATTTTTGCAAATTTATTGAAAATGAAATACAGAAATATCTTATTTACATAAGTATTCACACCCCTGAGTCAATACATGTTAGAATCACCTTCGGTAGCGATTACAGCTGTGAGTCTTTCTGGGTAAGTCTGTAAGAGCTTTGCACACCTGGATTGTACAATATTTGCATGTTATTCTTTTTTAAATTCTTCAAGCTCTGTCAAGTTGGTGGTTGATCATCGCAAGAAAGACATTTTCAGGTCTTGCCATAGATTTTCAAGTAGATTTATGTCAAAACTGTAACTAGGCCACAGGAACATTCAATGTCGTCTTGGTAAGCAACTCCAGTGTATATTTGGCCTTGTGTTTTAGGTTATTGTCCTGCTGAAAGGTGAATTTGTCTCCCACTGTTTGTTGGAAAGCAGACTGAACCAGGTTTTCCTGTGTTGTGTTGGATTTGCCCCAAACATAACGCTGTGTATTCAGGACATAATGTTCATTTCTTTGCCAATTTTTTGTTGTTGTTGTACTTTAGTGCTTTATTGCAAACAAGATGCATGTTTATTCCAAAATGCATGTATATTCCAAAACTGTACAGGCTTCCTTCTTTTCACTCTGTCATTTAGGTTAGTATTGTGTAACTGCAATGTTGTTGATCCATCCTCAGTTTTCTCCTATCATAGCCATTAAACTCTAACTGTTTTAAAGTCACTATTGCTCTCCGGTAACTGAGTTAGGAAGGACATCTTTATCTTTGTAGTGACTGGGTGTATTGATACACCATCCAAAGTGTAATTAATAACTTCACTATGCTCAAAGTGTTAGTCAGTGTCTGCTTTTTTATTTTTTATTGTTCAATCTACCAATAGGTGCCCTTCTTTGCGAGGCATTGGAAAACCTCCCTGGTCTTTGTGGTTGAATATGTGTTTGAAATTACATTATGAGGTATTGTATGTAGGCCAGTGACACAAAATCTCAATTTAATCCATTTTAATTTCAGGCTGTAACACAATAAAGTCAAGGGGTATGAATACTTTCTGTATCTTAACGCACAGTACGTCCGTTGACAAATGGGTGACTATGAAATGTTCTCAAACCAACAAACTAGGCTAGCTGTAAAGTGCTAGTGTCTCATATCAGTTTGGCATAAACTGATATCACTATTTCGTTGTTACAGTAGGACATCCTTGTTAGGCTATAACTCGTTACAACTCGTTACAACTCGTCAGGCCATGCACTACCCCTGACCAAAGCAGGCTTCATCGAAAGTCCTTCAGCGATAGGTCACGAAGGTTTAACCACTTTATCAATGATTTCATCGCAGCTCTTGTATACAGTGAGGGAAAAAAGTATTTGATCCCCTGCTGATTTTGTACGTTTGCCCACTGACAAAGAAATGATCAGTCTATAATTTTAATGGTAGGTTTATTTGAATAACAACACAAAAAATCCAGAAAAACGCATGTCAAAAATGTTATAAATTGATTTGCATTTTAATGAGGGAAATAAGTATTTGACCCCCTCTCAATCAGAAAGATTTCTGGCTCCCAGGTGTCTTTTATACAGGTAACGAGCTGAGAGCTGAGCTCCCTTTAAGAGTGTGCTCCTAATCTCAGTTTGTTACCTGTATAAAAGACACCTGTCCACAGAAGCAATCAATCAATCAGATTCCAAACTCTCCACCATGGCCAAGACCAAAGAGCTCTCCAAGGATGTCAGGGACAAGATTGTAGACCTACACAAGGCTGGAATGGGCTACAAGACCATCGCCAAGCAGTTTGGTGAGAAGGTGACAACAGTTGGTGCGATTATTCGCAAATGGAAGAAACACAAAATAACTGTCAATCTCCCCTCGGCCTGGGGCTCCATGCAAGAGCTCACCTCGTGGAGTTGCAATGATCATGAGAACGGTGAGGAATCAGCCCAGAACTACACGGGAGGATCTTGTCAATGATCTCAAGGCAGCTGGGACCATAGTCACCAAGAAAACAATTGGTAACACACTACGCCGTGAAGGACTGAAATCCTGCAGCGCCCGCAAGGTCCCCCTGCTCAAGAAAGCACATATACAGGCCCGTCTGAAGTTTGCCAATGAACATCTGAATGATTCAGAGGAGAACTGGGTGAAAGTGTTGCGGTCAGATGAGACCAAAATGGAGCTCTTTGGCATCAACTCAACTCGCCGTGTTTGGAGGAGGAGGAATGCTGCCTATGACCCCAAGAACACCATCCCCACCGTCAAACATGGAGGTGGAAACATTATGCTTTGGGGGTGTTTTTCTGCTAAGGGGACAGGACAACTTCAAAGCGACGATGGACGGGGCCATGTACCGTCAAATCTTGGGTGAGAACCTCCTTCCCTCAGCCAGGGCATTGAAAATGGGTCGTGGATGGGTATTCCAGCATGACAATGACCCAAAACACACGGCCAAGGCAACAAAGGAGTGGCTCAAGAAGAAGCACATTAAGGTCCTGGAATGGCCTAGCCAGTCTCCAGACCTTAATCCCATAGAAAATCTGTGGAGGGAGTTGAAGGTTCGAGTTGCCAAACGTCAGCCTCGAAACCTTAATGACTTGGAGAAGATCTGCAAAGAGGAGTGGAACAAAATCCCTCCTGAGATGTGTGCAAACCTGATGGCCAACTACAAGAAACGTCTGACCTCAGTGATTGCCAACAAGGGTTTTGCCACCAAGTACTAAGTCATGTTTTGCAGAGGGGTCAAATACTTATTTCCCTCATTAAAATGAAAAGCAATTTATAACATTTCTGACATGCGTTTTTCTGGATTTTTTTGTTGTTATTCTGTCTCTCACTGTTCAAATAAACCTACCATTAAAATTATAGACTGATCATGTCTTTGTCAGTGGGCAAACGTACAAAATCAGCAGGGGATCAAATACTTTTTTCCCTCACTGTATGTGCTCCCTCTCTGATTCAAAGTGGCACAAAGGGTGGCATACCATTACTCCCCTTAGAGTGCCTCCTAAATACCGGACTCACAGATTGACCTGATCTGCTGCTACACTGTAGCTCATGTGCTTCACCATCAATAATGTACAGTCTGTGGTGTCAGGTTTTGTTTTGGTTGGGGGAGATCCAGTGGTTTGGTTCCTATGGGGCTGCTCTGAGTGTCGGCGACCATATTGTCTCTTGCGGTTCTGCAGTCGCATGTAGGTGACTGTAAAAGACCACTCAGCCTCTGCGGAGTGGCTTCCTCCGTAGGTGTGTTTGGTATGTGCAATGGGCTACGTTGGCGGTCTGCCAGCTGCGGGAGTTTAACAGCACCTGTCACAGGATCCATTAGCCCCACAGCTGTAAAACGGTGTGAGGCACTCGCCCTCTGCCCCCCACTCCCACCTCCCATTCCCTCCCTCACTCTCCCAACCCACACCATGCCTTGTTTTGGGACAGTTACCAAGGGAACCATCAGGCTAGATTTCCCATAACATGTACCGATGATGACAAGATCCCTATCCAGGATGTTGGTTGCTCTGATTTCTCAACCGCATCGATGACTGAGACTCTCAAGGCCACAGAAACAGAACTGTATTTTTGCCATTTCCCTCTGTGTCCCAAGTACCCACAGCGGTGTCCCGTGTGTGGCTGTGTGTGGCTGTGTTTTACACTTGAGGAAACCACTGCAGCAGAGCACATGTACGCAATCAGAGAATCTGATTCAGTATGAAAATTTATGCACTCACTAACTGTAAGTCGCTCTGGATAAGAGCGTCTGCTAAATGACTCAACTGTAAATGTAATCTGGCATGGGGAATC
The DNA here is from genome assembly GCF_020615455.1 of Coregonus clupeaformis. NCBI lineage: Eukaryota > Metazoa > Chordata > Actinopteri > Salmoniformes > Salmonidae > Coregonus > Coregonus clupeaformis. Next base: position 22,934,513 of record NC_059192.1, read on the forward strand.
GAGGGTGGGGAAACTGGCAATGTTGACGCTGTGCCGTCGGCCACGTGTTTGTTCCACTGCCAGCCGTAGTTGACTGTTGTTGTGGTTATCCGGTGAGGGAGGGAGCAAGGGTGAGGCGTGGTGTGGGGAAGAGGAAATTGGCTTGATTTAGTGATGAACTTAGGTCCAATCAGCTGGGCAGTAGGGGAGAGTAGGGTAAGTTGAGTTTTTTTACATTCAGCATCACTCCGTCAATGGAAATATAGTATTAGTTCTAACAAAGATATCTACATACAGTGCCTTCGGAAAGTATTCAGACCCCTTGATTTTATTACGTTACAGCCTTATTCTAAAATTGATTAAATCGTTTTTTTTCCTCATCAATCTACACACAATACCCCATAATGACAAAGCAAAAACAGGTTTTTAGAAATTTTTGCAAATGTATTACAAAAACAAAAAACTGAAATATTACATTTACATAAGTATTCAGACCCTTTACTCAGTACTTTGTTGAAGTACCTTTGGCAGCAATTACAGCATCGAGTCTTCTTGGGTATGACGCTACAAGCTTGGCACACCTGTATTTGGGGAGTTTATCCCATTCTTCTCTGCAGATCCTCTCAAGCTCTGTCAGGTTGGATAGGGAGCGTTGCTGCACAGCTATATTCAGGTCTCTCCAGAGATGTTCGATCGGGTTCAAGTCCGGGCTCTGGCTGGGCCACTCAAGGACATTCAGAGACTTGTCTCAAAACCACTCCTGCGTTGTCTTGGCTGTGTGCTTAGGGTCGTTGTTCTGTTGGAAGGTGAACCTTCACCCCAGTCTGAGATCCTGAGCGCTCTGGAGCAGGTTTTCATCAAGAATCTCTCTGTACTTTGCTCTGTTCATCTTTGCCTCGATTCTGACTAGTCTCCCAGTCCCTGCCGATGAAAAACATCCCCACAGCATGATGCTGCCACCACCATGCTTCACCGTAGGGATGGTGCCAGGTTTCCTCCAGACGTGACGCTTGGCATTCAGGCCAAAGAGTTCAATCTTGGTTTCATCAGACCAGATAATCTTGTTTCTCATGGTCTGAGTCTTTAGATTCCTTTTGGCAAACTCCAAGCGGGCTGTCATGTGCCTTTTACTGAGGAGTGGCGTCCTTCTGGCCACGCTACCATAAAGGCCTGATTGGTGGAGTTCTGCAGAGATGGTTGTCCTTCTGGAAGTTTCTCCCATCTCCACAGAGGAACTCTAGAGCTCTGTCAGAGTGACCATCAGGTTCTTGGTCACCTCCCTGATTCCAAACTTCTTCCATTTAACCTCTACGGGATCGGTGTCCCGTATACGGGACGGTTGAGCTAATGTGCGCTAATGTGATTAGCATGACTGTTGTAAGTAACAGCAAACTTTCCAGGACATAGACATGGGCAGAAAGCTTAAATTCTTGTTAATCTAACTGCACTGTCCAATTTACAGCAGCTATTACAGTGAATAAATACCATGCTATTGTTTGAGGAGAGTGCACAACAACAAAAAACGTATCACGGCAACTGGTTTGATACATTCACCTCTGAAGGTAAATAATGTACTTACATTCAGTAATCTTGCGCTGAGATAACATGTAGCATAGTTTTGTTTGATAAAATGTAGGAACTGGGTTCTACAGTTTGAACCCCTGCTGTCTCTGGCTCCACACCCACCCCGCCCAGCCATCTAGATGTGTGAAAGTTAGTGTATAAGCTGATGAACCATCATGTATGACATTCCTGGGAGTGTGTAAACTTACATTTTGTATAACCATATCATTTTTGTATGTTCTATATAGTTATGTACTTGAAAATGTATCAATTGACCAATTCGGCACATTTGGGCAGACTTGATACAAAATAGTCCAGTATTGCAATGCTTCACTGGATCAATTTGAATCTTTGCGCCTATACTGCAATATTATATTGTGGCCTTTCTCTTGCATTTCAAAGATGATGGAACAAAATTAAAATAGAAAACACATGTTTTTTTGTTTGTATTATCTTTTACCAGATCTAATGTGTTATATTCTCCTACATTCATTTCACATCTCCACAAACTTCAAAGTGTTTCCTTTCAAATGGCATCAAGAATATGCAAATCCTTGCTTCAGGTCCTGAGCTACAGGCAGTTAGATTTGGGTATGTCATTTTAGGCGTAAATTGAAAAAAAGGGTCAGATCCTTCAGAGGTTAAGAATGATGGAGGCCATTGTGTTCTTGGGGACCTTCAATGCTTTTTTGTACCCTACCCCAGATCTGTGCCTCGACACAATCCTGTCTTGGAGCTCTACGGACAATTCCTTCGACCTCATGGCTTGGTTTTTGCTCTGACATGCACTGTCAACTGTGTGGGACCTTATATAGACAGGTGTGTGCCTTTCCAAATCATGTCCAATCAATTGAATTTATCACAGGTGGACTCTAATCAAGTTGTAGAAACATCTCAAGGATGATCAATGGAAACAGGATGCACCTGAGCTCAATTTCGAGTCTCATAGCAAAGGGTCTGAATACTTATGTAAATAAAGTATTTCTGTTTTTTATTACATTTGCAAAAATCTCTAAAAACATGTTTTCAATTAGTCATTATGTGGTGTTGTGTGTAGATTGCTGAGGATTTTTATTAATTTAATCCATTTTAGAATAGTCATAAATTAAGCCGCGGGACAGGGTAAGTTAACCCGCCTATACATTTCTGTACTGAATTAAATATTACCACTACCTTTTAAAAACCATGTCTATCTTTATTTCCCAAACACAATTCAACACAATCATAATCACTTTTTTGTCTTTCTTTTTAATAATCTTTTAACAGAGGCTTAACAACTAACAAAAACTTTGTATTTTTTTTAACATTATTAACATTGGCCAGGCCCTGTTGTTACCTCATATCCCAGCGTTAATGTCTTGCATTACGCCTGGGAAGAAAACACTTCAATATGCTTAATTTGGCATTGGCGCAACCATTGGCTCTCCTTACCCCATGGCCATCGGCTCTACTTACCCCATGGCCATCGGCTCAACTTACCCCAAGGCAAACATTTGGACTATATTAGCCTACAAAGCTACAAGGCTGCACTTTCATGCTAGGTTTAGGACCTCATATTGAAGCTTATAGCAACTGATGTATAGACAAATCTTTAAATGATCTACTTCGGTTTAGATACAAGCATCATTAAATTTCTAACACAATAAATTAATTTGACTTGTTTACCACTTTTTTCATGTGGTTTCTTCCTTCACAGACTCCAGGGAATGTTGACCTCTTCCTAAATATTTGGTCAAATGATTAATTTTGTGTATGGTTTCCTAGAAACAAGGGTGGCTCAACTTACCCCTTTGCCTCTACTTACCTCACTCTTCACTACAGCGAGCCAGAAATGATTAACCGCTTCTCCAGTTAAGAATATCTACAGTGGGGAAAAAAAGTATTTAGTCAGCCACCAATTGTGCATGTTCTCCCACTTAAAAAGATGAGAGAGGCCTGTAATTTTCATCATATGTACACGTCAACTATGACAGACAAATTGAGAAAAGAAATTCCAGAAAATCACATTGTAGGATTTTTTATGAATTTATTTGCAAATTATGGTGGAAAATAAGTATTTGGTCACCTACAAACAAGCAAGATTTCTGGCTCTCACAGACCTGTAACTTCTTCTTTAAGAGGCTCCTCTGTCCTCCACTCGTTACCTGTATTAATGGCACCTGTTTGAACTTGTTATCCGTATAAAAGACACCTGTCCACAACCTCAAACAGTCACACTCCAAACTCCACTATGGCCAAGACCAAAGAGCTGTCAAAGGACACCAGAAACAAAATTGTAGACCTGCACCAGGCTGGGAAGACTGAATCTGCAATAGGTAAGCAGCTTGGTTTGAAGAAATCAACTGTGGGAGCAATTATTAGGAAATGGAAGACATACAAGACAACTGATAATCTCCCTCGATCTGGGGCTCCACGCAAGATCTCACCCCGTGGGGTCAAAATGATCACAAGAATGGTGAGCAAAAATCCCAGAACCACATGGGGGGACCTAGTGAATGACCTGCAGAGAGCTGGGACCAAAGTAACAAAGCCTACCATCAGTAACACACTACGCCGCCAGGGACTCAAATCCTGCAGTCCCCCTGCTTAAGCCAGTACATGTCCAGGCCCGTCTGAAGTTTGCTAGAGTGCCTTTGGATGATCCAGAAGAGGATTGGGAGAATGTCATATGGTCAGATGAAACCAAAATAGAACTTTTTGGTAAAAACTCAACTCGTCGTGTTTGGAGGACAAAGAATGCTGAGTTGCATCCAAAGAACACCATACCTACTGTGAAGCATGGGGGTGGAAACATCATGCTTTGGGGCTGTTTTTCTGCAAAGGGACCAGGACGACTGATCCGTGTAAAGGAAAGAATGAATGGGGCCATGTATCGTGAGATTTTGAGAGAAAACCTCCTTCCATCAGCAAGGGCATTGAAGATGAAACGTGGCTGGGTCTTTCAGCATGACAATGATCCCAAACACACTGCCCGGGCAACGAAGGAGTGGCTTCGTAAGAAGCATTTCAAGGTCCTGGAGTGGCCAAGCCAGTCTCCAGATCTCAACCCCATAGAAAATCTTTGAAGGGAGTTGAAAGTCCGTGTTGCCCAGCGACAGCCCCAAAACATCACTGCTCTAGAGGAGATCTGCATGGAGGAATGGGCCAAAATACCAGCAACAGTGTGTGAAAACCTTGTGAAGACTTACAGAAAACGTTTGACCTGTGTCATTGCCAACAAAGGGTATATAACAAAGTATTGAGAAACTTTTGTTATTGACCAAATACTTATTTTCCACCATAACTTGCAAATAAATTCATTAAAAATCCTACAATGTGATTTTCTGGATTTTTTTTCCTCATTTTGTCTGTCATAGTTGACGTGTACCTATGATGAAAATTACAGGCCTCTCTCATCTTTTTAAGTGGGAGAACTTGCACAATTGGTGGCTGACTAAATACTTTTTTTCCCCACTGTATCTCAATCAATATCCATGCTAATGTGCCTGTATATCTGCATCATTGTTGTCTCTTTGTTTTCTTTGTGTTTACCGCTTTCGTTAGAAAGACGGCTAATTTGAAATGGATTGGAAGTAGGCCTATCTTTTACCAACGGTCACCTGGCCATTGCCAAGAACGCAGTACCTATAAATGTACCAATTCCCAAAACATCACCTGACTCAGTCACAACCCAACCCTATTCATTTGATGACATCCCTCTTAGTTGATTAGGCTCCAGCTCTCACATGCTATAATTTATAACTAGACTTTTACGCGTGTGGAACAGCATTGCCTTTTTAGAACCAAAATGGCTACTGAATGGCAGGTTCACGTGAGGACAGGCCAGGTACAGTATTGCGCAGTAGTGAAGCTCTATCCCTCTGCCATTAACCGCTGCCTGGTGAGCAGAAAGTAATCAGGTCTTGTGAAAACAGTGGAAGCTCCGGAGCTAGGCTGCTGCATACTCTTGTTTTTATAGGTCTGACTCCATTCAGCTAGGCCTTCAGGCTAAATATTTATACAAAAAATGGAGAAAGAGAGAAGGCTAGGTTAGCCTATGCTAGGCCTAGTTCTGTACTGTAGTGTTAGCCATCTTAGCAAGGATTTCTTGTAATTGTAGCGAGTTTTGTGGTTTCTAGGAAATACCGCGTTGACCTTTACCCTTTAGGGTTCAGCAGTGACCCTTTAGCCACCTAAAGCTTTTCTTTATGATATACCTTTATTGTTGAGAGCTGTCATTAGCTTAGCCTGTTTTTAGCCCTCGGGATGGATTAGCCTTGAACTCCTTGTACATGAGGAGATGTTATTGGCTCTGGGGGGGCTGTAAACTGACAATGTTTCAGTCTCATGGCCCTGCCTGCTACCAACACTCCAATGTTGGCTCTCCTTCAACACCCCCTGACTCCCTCCATCCCTCCACTCTTTCTCTCTATCACACATGCTAAAGGCTAAGGGAGGCCTTAACCCCGCCAATGAGCTGTAAGACAAAGGCAGGCTTGTGACTTCACCCGATAAAGCCCCCTCTGTTCATGGTATAGATCCATTGGTGTCGCCTCTCCACAAGGACAATGCCTTTAAACATTAGAGCACATAGACAAACAGGCAGCAGCCGTTCTCCCTACTATTGTCCTGGGTCTGGACCAGCCTGGTAGGCAGCAGGGCAGGCAGGGAACAGAGAGACGAATTACGCCTGGGATTGTACCATGTCATGGGAAGTACATTGTGTATATTACACACACACAGGCTCAGATTAGCACAACATACACACACACACACACATAGTGGGTGTACTGGAGCTGAGCTAACACAAATAAGGGTGTGTCCATGTCTTTTCTCCTATGGTTCTGGAAGGAAAGTATGCTATTATTATATGACAGCTTAATGGGAGCATTAATCATCAAGCAAATCAGCTAATAGGGCATGTGGCCTTAATATAACACAGACCGAGGATATATCTCAGCAGTGACAGACTCTCACCATAAGTTTGCTGAACAGAATGTCTGTGTTTTCTCTATAGGGTGTGGACTCAGCACCCTCCAAAACTGAGCTCTACCTTATTTTCCCCATTTCCTTCTTCCCCTCTCTCTCTTTCCCTATTTCCCCTAGTTTTCTTCCCCTCTCTCTCTTTCCCTATTTCCCCTAGTTTTCTTCCCCAAACCCCCCTCTCTCTCTCTCTGGTTTCTGCAGGCTGGGTCATGCGTCATATATAGCGCTCACTCTCTCTTTTCCTCTCCCTTTCTCACCCTTTCCCTCTCTCTCTTTCCCTCTCATTGTGTCTGCAGAGGGCATGTGACTGAGCTTTCACATGGAGGGAGAGGGAGGGAGGGAGAGAGAGAGAGAGAGAGAGAGAGAGAGAGAGAGAGAGAGAGAGAGAGAGAGGCGCACACTGAGCTATGGCCAAGCAGACACACACTGACACCACCACATACTCTCTTTTCTATTACTGCTCCCAAAGCCTCTTTGCGCCTCCATGGATTTGTGTGTGTGTGTGTTTGCGCCCGTCTGCCTGGGCCTGTCAGTGGGAATCAGATGTGATTGTGTGAGGAGGAGGGTGAGCTGGGCATTTGGGGAGGTGCTTTATCTCTGCTCTAGGGTTGTGTTATCTCTTGCCCCACCGGACACACTGTCAGAGGGTTATGACTAGATACAGCTTTTGTCAGATTTGACTTTTCGTAGCAGGTTTGGAGAACTTACGCAGCATGTTAGGATAATTAACGTAGCAGGTTAGGAGAATTAGGTTAAGGTTAGGTAAAGGGTTAGCTAAAATGCAAAAGAAAGTCTACTTTTGACGTTAATTTGACAAAGCTGTATACCTTCTAGCCATGACCCTGTCAGTGTACAAACTAGGACCCACACTGGGCTGTTCTCTCAAATGCCTGGCTGTATTTCAAGGATTTATATTTATCCACAAAAGTGAGTGTGAGTTGTGGAGGTGTGTGTGTGTGTGTGCCCACTCTGTGAACCCAGGTGTGTGATGACCCTGCCATTCCGCTTGGATGAGTAATATGACCACTCACAATTATTCCCTGAAGGAGAGGAATAGAGGGGGTGGAGGAAAGAAAGCCTAAACAGAAAGACAACGGTAAAAGAAAATACAAAAAGAGAGTATCTGCACATTGAAGAAGTAGGGGAGAGAAAGTTATACTGTGAATGTGTACAGGCATGCATACAGTCTGCTGTTGGCCTATACACTGACCCTGGATTGGCAACAGTATACAACAGCCAGTGGATAACTTGACCCTAAAACCTGGCCTGTCCCTAGAGGTCACATACAGTGTTGTAAATCACTGTTGTTTTTTCTTACGTCACTGTTATAATAATAATAATAATATGCCATTTAGCAGACGCTTTTATCCAAAGCGACTTACAGTCATGCGTGCATACATTTTTTGTGTATGGGTGGTCCCGGGGATCGAACCCACTACCTTGGCGTTACAAGCGCCGTGCTCTACCAGCTGAGCTACAGAGGACTACACTGTTGTTTTAATGGGGCCAATCTAGGGCTGGGCGATATGGCCAAAATATCATATCACAGTATTTTAAAAAGATTCGACGGTATGATGGTATTTTATGTTTTTGAATAATAAAAGTCCAACATTTGCTTTATGAGTAGTGCGTGAAACTAGGGTGGCTACACCAGTGGAGGCTGGTGACTTAAAAAATTGAGGAGGATGGGAGACCCACGGTATAGGTGTGGACTGAACGCCAAAGCGCATTTGAAAAATCATCAAAGACAAATTATTTTAACCTAAAACATTTAATAAAGACATTTATAGTAAAATATTATGGGGAATGGGAATGAAAGGGCTACTTACAGTGTTGGGAAGGGCAGCAGTGATTGAATGAGGCTTGACTTCAGTGCAGGACAGGGTTAAGGTGTTCAGAGGCTTCAGTGCAGAAAAAGGCTCATCATGGATGGATGGTGTTGGAGAAGAGCCCAACTCCTCCACTGAGGGCAGGACAGGATTTGACTGGGAAGACAAAAAACAATAACACAACACAGTTAGACAAAAGAGCTAGTCCAAGCAAGGAGTAAAATCACATTGATGTGTAATAATGTGATCGTGTTTGTGTATGTGATTGACTGTACATAGTAATGAGAGGAAATTGATAGGGGTAGTCACAGTGCTTGGAGAGGAAACATTCAATGTGCCAGTGGATGAAAGGGCATATGGGACATGGGGAATAACAGACAGCAGAGGACCAGGGGATTCAGTTCTTCAGAGGGGCACAGACTGTTCAGTTATTCAGAGGGGCACATGGCTGTTCAGTTCAACAGAGGGGCACAGGGCTGTTCAGTTCTTCAGTGGGCACAGGGCTGTTTAGTTCTCCAGAGGGCAGAGGACCAGGGGCTTCAGTTCTTCAGAGGGGCACAGGGCTGTTCAGTTCTTCAGAGGGGCACAGGGCTGTTCAGTTCTTCAGAGGGCACAGGGCTGTTCAGTTCTTCAGAGGGGTACAGGGCTGTTCAGATCTTCAGAGGGGCACAGGGCTGTTCAAATCTTCAGAGGGGCACAGGGCTGTTCAGTTCTTCAGAGGGCACAGGGCTGTTCAGTTCTTCATAGGGCACAGGGCTGTTCAGTTCTTCAGAGGGGTACAGGGCTGTTCAGATCTTCAGAGGGGCACAGGGCTGTTCAGTTCTTCAGAGGGCACAGGGCTGTTCGGTTCTTCAGAGGGCCATGGGTGGAGCAAGGGGGAATTACTGTTGAAAACAAAATTAAAATGAATATCAATTCAATACAAAAATTGTAAAATGAAGTTAAACATAATTACATTAACAATTAAACTAATGTAAAAATTGGTAACATGAAGTTAAACATAATTTCATTAACAATGTAAACTAATGTAAACTTTATTATAAAGGGGAAAAACATGTTAAAGCCTTAATTTAAAGATGAAGTCCATTTTTCTCATAGTCTGGTTGGCAAACTGGTCGATGGCCTTCTCGTACCAGTGAGGATTTTTCTGCAGTGATTTAAGAATTCTCCTCTCTATGGATAGGATTGCAAGGTTCCTTAGTCTCTCTTGTCCCATAGTGTTCCAAGAGCAGCTCTTCAGCCTCTTGAGGCAGGAGAAGCATCGCTCCACCCCAGCTGATGTTGCCCACATAGTAGCAACTAGACACAAGCCTGTACAGCTCAGGCATCGCTTCATAAAGTCCACTGCTCTTATAGTGCAGGTTTGTGTCACACAGCTTTGCAATGTTCCCTTGAATCTCCTCGTCACAGTAAAACACTTGCAGCTCTGTTTTCAGTATTTCCTGCTTTAAAAATATGGCCATAGGTCTGCAATAGGTTTGTCAAAGCATCATCTGGGAATTTTCTCTTGAATTAATCAAATTTACTACCATCTAACAACTCCAGGAATCGCATGCTGTCCAGGCTTTTGTACCTCTGTGCTATCTGAGACGTGACGTTATCATGAATTGAGTCATACAGTGCCTTGTAGGTGTGGCTTACATCCTGAGTGCCCTGCCGACGCTTCCTCCTGCGCATCATCTCTGGATTCTCTGTCATGCTTGCTGCCTTCTCAAAAATGGCACTGAATGCTACATCCGACTTGTGCTCCTCCATTCTGCTTGTCAGATTCTCTATTCTTCTCGTACAGTAGGCTACATCCATGGCTTTCTGCTGCACTATGTCAAACACAACATCTGTGTGAGCAAATACCTCCTCAAAAGTGAGAAGTACATTTTTTTTATCTAAATCTGCTAGCTTTGCCTTGAACCCATCTGCACATGAGGGTGCTCTATGATATGGGTGAAGGTGTCCTTCAGTTGCTCATAGTTTTTCACCACAGTGTTGACAATTCTAGAAGTGAAATTCCAACGTGTTGGTGCATTTTTTGGCAAACGTGTACATCCAGCCTGTTCAAGCAACATCACCCTCTTGGTCGACATGCAAATGAAAGTGGTGAAGCCGTCCAGTGTCGCAAAGAAAACCTTAACTTTGGGAATTAACTTTGTGCTCTGACTCAGAACTAAATTGAGCCGGTGTGCATAGCAATGCACAAAAGTGGCAATCGGAGCTACTTCTCTTACTTTTGCCTCCAGGCCATTTAAGTCAGAAGCCATTACAGCAGCACCATCATAGGTTTGGGCAACAAGTTTCTCGATTAAGTTAAACTCAGACATCTCAGAATTCACAAAGTCAAACACAGAATGCGCATCTCGCCCACTTGACACATCAAAGTATCCCAAGAAACGTTCCTGAATAAAGCCCTGATCATCCACATACCTGACGATAACTGACAACTGCAAGTGACAGCTGATGTCTGTGATTTCATAAATTTTCCATGCGGAAAACGGCACTGCGTCCACCTCTCTTTTAATCTCACTTTTAATGGATGATGCGATGGAAGCTATCAAATCATTCTGAATTGATTTCAACATCCCAGAAAAGGCAGTAGAAAGTTCCATATGTTCAGCAAGTAACGCATCATAACGTGCAATTACTTCTGCAAGCTCCATGTAGTTGCCCTTGTTAGCGGAACTTTCCCTCTCATCGTTGTCCTCTAAAAGCTAATTATTACATGCCCATAAATGCAGTGGTGTTGATAAGCCACTTGAGAACATCCCTGTTTCTTCTTACTTTCTCGTTGTGTTGTTTGAATACGTAGACCTTCGTCCATTACATGATCAAACCGGCTTTTTCCCAGAAGCTTGAATCTGATGTGGGCATTTATATGTTCCCTGCTTTTGTTATGCTGTTTACCTGAACGATCGATGTTCTTTAGGTCACAGTACCCCCCTTTCGCCCAAGGCTCAGTCTTTCCAAAAAGCAGGCAATACAGGCGGATTGTCACGGCTGATGTGGATGCGGTGTGGGAGTCAGGCGCAGGACACAGAAGCTTAGTCGCAACGACTTTAATAGTCAAAAAGGCAATAACCAAAATAACGTGCCTCTAACACAGGAGGCGAGCGATTACGCTAACAGTGCGTAAAAGACTAAATACTCGAGAACACAATAACGATACACCAAACGGACAGGCGTACAACAACACACAACTGCAAACAAAACCAAAGGAAACTTATAGGTGACATAATCAATACATAATACGAGACAGGTGCACCAACAAGACAAAACCAAACAAACATAGAGAACATCAAACGGTAGCAGCTAGTACACCGGGGACGACGAACGCCGAAGCCTGCCCGGACAAGGAGGAGGAGCAGCCTCGGCGGAATTCGTGACACGGATTGATGACAGGCTTGGTATTGAACGCCCTTACCTTTTCATCCTTCTTCATGAAACTGATCTCAGGCAGAGGTCGACCCCGGTTTTAATTTGCACCTTTTCCGTGTACCCCAGAGAATTAAAGAGGTTCTTCAACAAAAAGTCCACAACATTTTTGGTAGCTACTGCTACTTGCTACTGAAGTTAGCAAGGCAAATGTTAATACATTGCACTAACTGGACACATTAAGTCCTAAAACCAAGAAAACAATTTATAATATACCTCCTCCATTTCCTGTAATTTGAAAAAAACTCATTTGAATTGAATAATATCCCAAAAATGCTCAACTATCACTCTTCACTCTCAATCTCTATCCAACAATGTCACCAAGCTTCTCAACACATAGAACCCCCATAATGCTCTGTGGCACAACCACAATACAACACACTAGGTTAATTCTCTGATCCTAATCCTATCATTGGATTGACAACATGTCAGTTGATACTGCAAAAGCTTTGATTGGTTGGAGGACATCCTCCGGAAGTGGTCAAAAAAGGGGGTGAGGCCTACGAGCCTCCTAGATTTTGTATTGAAGTCAATGTAGGAAGCTAGCTGTCCTACGGCTACACCATGGTGCTACCCCAGACAGTGCTGTTGAAGTTACTGTAGACCTTCATTGCAAAACAGTGTGTTTTTATCAATTATTTGGGGACATATGATTATATGTAGTATAGTTTTATAGGAGGATAACTTTAATGTTTCACTATTTATATTTGTATGAAATTTCACTGAGGAGGATGGTCCTCCCCTTCCTCCTCTGAGGAGCCTCCACTGAGCAACACATACAGTCATGGTCAAACATTTTGAGAATGACACAAGTATTGATCTTCACAAAGTTTGCTGCTTCAGTGTTTTTAGATATTTTTGTCAGATGTTACTATGGTATACTGAAGTATAATTACAAGCATTCCATAAGTGTCAATGGCTTTTATTGACAATTACATTAAGTTTATGCAAAGAGTCAATATTTGCAGTGTTGACCCTTCTTTTTCAAGACCTCTGCAATCCGCCCTGGCATGCTGTCAATTAACTTCTGGGCCACATCCTGACTGATGGCAGCCCATTCTTGCGTAATCAATGCTTGGAGTTTGTCCGAATTTGTGGGTTTTTGTTTGTCCACCCGCCTCTTGAGGATTGACCACAAGTTCTCAATGGGATTAAGGTCTGGGGAGTTTCCTGGCCATGGACCCAAAATGTCGATGTTTTATTCCCCGAGCCACTTAGTTATCACTTTTGCCTTATGGCAAGGTGCTCCATCATGCTGGAAAAGGCATTGTTCGTCACCAAACTGTTCTTGGATGGTTGGGAGAAGTTGCTCTCGGAGGATGTGTTGGTACCATTCTTTATTCATGGCTGTGTTCTTAGGCAAAATTGTGAGTGAGCCCACTCCCTTGGCTGAGAAGCAACCCACACATGAATGGTCTCAGGATGCTTTACTGTTGGCATGACACAGGACTGATGGTAGCGCTCACCTTGTCTTCTCCAGACAAGCTTTTTTCCGGATGGCCCAAACAATCGGAAAGGGGATTCATCAGAGAAAATGACTTTACCCCAGTCCTCAGCAGTCCAATCCCTGTACCTTTTGCAGAAAATCAGTCTGTCCCTGATGTTCTTCCTGAAGAGAAGTGGCTTCCTCGCTGCCCTTCTTGACACCTGGCCATCCTCCAAAAGTCTTCGCCTCACTGTGCGTGCAGATGCACTCACACCTGCCTGCTGCCATTCCTGAGCAAGCTCTGCACTGTTGGTGCCCCGATCCCGCAGCTGAATCAACTTTAGGAGATGGTCCTGGCGCTTGCTGGACTTTCTTGGGCGCCCTGAAGCCTTCTTCACAACAATTGAACCTCTCTCCTTGAAGTTCTTGATGATAAATGGTTGATTTAGGTGCAATCTTACTAGCAGCAATATCCTTGCCTGTGAAGCCCTTTTTGTGCAAAGCAATGATGACGTCACGTGTTTCCTTGCAGGTAACCATGGTTCACAGAGGAAGAACAATGATTTCAAGCACCACCCTCCTTTTAAAGCTTCCAGTCTGTTATTCTAACTCAATCAGCATGACAGAGTGATCTCCAGCCTTGTCCTCGTCAACACTCTCACCTGTGTTAACGAGAGAATCACTGACATGATGTCAGCTGGTTCTTTTGTGGCAGGGCTGAAATGCAGTGGAAATGTTTTTGGGGGATTAAGTTCATTTTCATGGCAAAGAGGGACTTTGCAATTAATTGCAATTCATCTGATCACTCTTCATAACATTCTGGAGTATATGCAAATTGCCATCATAAAAACTGAGGCAGCAGACTTTGTGAAAATTAATATTTGTGTCATTTTCAAAACTTTTAACCACGACTGTACATTTTAAGTGATTTCAATGGGTCTTTCTCCATTCTGATTGTTTTATACTGTTCAATTCAACTTCAACCAAAAATAGTTTTCAGCATTTTCTTCCATTTGTGTATTTCCTGCACTAATTTGAGATCATTTCCACACTGCCACGTAGGGCTGCATGATATGGGCAAACAATCTAGGCCTTATTTTTAGCCAAATGTTGCAATTGCAATTTGACTTGTGATTTAGAGCAAACACTTGGGTGAACTGTTGGAATCATGGAAATAGAAGGATTATTCAAATTCTATAGTTAGACTATAAAAGTGGGCACTTTGAATACAGTGTTTGACATGACAACAAATGAAAATGCCAGGCAGGTGGTATTGTGAAAGGGTAGGAACCAAAGTGTTGACAAGTGTTTCCTAATCTTTGGCTACATTGAATGTTTTCTCTTAGCTACTTCATGTAGCTAACATATTCTTGCTTCACGTATTCCTCTTTGATTTAGAAGATACTGTTGCACAAAAAACATGCAGATGTACTGTATGTCTACACCATCACTGGTATTATCAGGCTGTATAGCTAGTTACGTTTGCTCTGACTCAGTACATTTATTAGCTAGCTAGCGATTAGCATTAGTGATTAGCGGCTAACAAGATTTAGGCCCAATTTACTAAGAAAATAAAAACTAGCTGTTTGCAGATGTAAGAAGCACAAACTAATAGTGTAACTATAGAACACTAGTGGATGTATATTAAGAAGCGAAGTGAAAACAGCGTCATTGTCATCAACATTGTTTCATGTGCTGCATTGACCATGCAGAGACTGAACGCAAGTGTCTCGTGGTAGAGAAACAAGAAATGCGCTCATTGAGTGACAGGGGGCGTGGCTAGGTCTGTGTGGAAAGCAGCATGGAGAGAGAGAGAGAGGAGAGAGATGACTCAAGTAGCGAAGTAAACTATAAAAATGGACGTTACACACCGCGTATCACATTTAACAAACCAAACATTCAAATACCGTTATAGAAGGTAATGTAAAAACCCAAACCGGTCAGTGCATCAATTCCGGTATATCGTAAAATACGGTATACTGCCCATCCCTAGGCCAATCAATGTTTCTCAACGGGACATCAGTAGAACCCGACGGTCTTGACAAGCACGAGCTCTCCAGGGAGTCATTGGCTGTCAATGTGCTGCATATGTGTCGGTGTGTGTGTGTTCGTATAATAGTGATGCAGGCAAAAATCGATACAGTTACATATCGCAATATTATTTTAGATGATTACTCCAAGTATCGATTTGTAAAACATACACTAGATAGCGTCAGCTGGCGTTAGTCGGCTGTAGCTATGCCAAAACTCAGGTATTTTTGATCTCACTCTCCGTGGCCGATGTGAGAAAGATTATTAAACAGGTTAACACTCGAAAGGCCTCTGGGCCAGACAGAATACCAGGGAGTGTTCTCAGAACATGCACAGACCAGCTGGCAAGTGTCTTCAAGGACATTTTCAACATCTCCTTGTCCCAGTCTGTAATCCCAACATGTTTCAAGCAGACCATCATTGTTCCGAAGAACTCAAAGGTAACCTGCCTAAACAACTATCGTCCCGTAGCACTCACATCTGTAACCCTGAAATGCTTTGAAAGGCTGGTCATGACACATATCAACACCATCATCCCAGACACCCTGGACCCACTCCAATTCCCATACCGCCCCAACAGATCCACAGATAAAGCAATCTCTATTGCACTCCACACTCCTCTCTCCCACCTGGCCCAGAGGGATACCTATGTGAGAATGCTTTTTATTGACTACAGCTCAGCGTTCAACGTCATAGTCCTCTCCAAGCTCATCACCAAGCTCGGGACCCTGGGACTGAACACCTCCCTCAGCAACTGGATCCTGGACTTTCTGACGGGCCGCCCCCCAGGTGGTGAGGGTAGGTAACAACACATCTGTCACACTGACCAGCAGACTCAAACTAACGTTGAAAAACAACCGAGCTTGTGAACAAAACTATGTAAATAGCCAAGAAACACGAGGGCAAGACTTTCGAGTAAATTACACCAACTTTTATGCCTATGCGCAGAGCCTCCAAAAATGAATCTATCAGCACTTCACTCAGAGCGCACAGCTCTCCTGCCAGGCAGTGTTGCTGCATGGGGTGGGATATAGGATTTGTATTTCTTTGTGCGAATAGCAGCTATGAAACAAAAGAGCAGAAATACTTTGAAAACAGCTACTGCAGCATTTTGTGCTCATACTTGACTTTTGACTATTTTTATTCGTGAATGTAATGCTCGCGCTGTAGAGCCCTTCAAATTGACCACCCACCAACGTGGATGGTGAAATATACATTCTTACCGGCCAATACTTAAATACTTACATTTGGCGGGTGGTGGGTGTTAATTTTATGCCCTGGTCCTCTCACACCAGCACAGTCGTGAAGAAGGCGCGACAGCGCCTCTTCCCCCTCAGGAGGTTGAAAATATTTGGCATGGCCCCTCAGGAGGTTGAAAAGATTTGGCATGGCCTCTCAGATCCTTAAAAAGTTTTACAGCTGCACAATTGAGAGCATCTCAACTGACTGCAACACCGCTTGGTATGGCAACTGCACCATCCTCGATTGCAAGGCGCTACAGAGGGTGGTGCGGATGGCCCAGTACATCACCTGGGCCGAGCACCCTGCCATCCAGGACCTCTATACCAGGCGGAGTCTGACGAAGGCCTGGAAAATTGTCAGAGACCCCAGCCACCCAAGCCATAGACTGTTCACTCTGCTACCGCACGGCAAGCAGTACCAGAGCGCCAAGTCTGGTACCAAAAGGCACCTGAACAGCTTCTACCGCCATGCTATAAGACTGCTGAACAGTTAATCAAATGGTTACCCGGACTATTTCATTGAGACTTTTTTGCACTGACTCTCTTACACTGACTCTATGCACACTCACTGGACACAACACAACAAAATGTGGAATAAGTCAAGGGGTATGAATACTTTCTGAAGGCACTGTATATACCCTTAACTACCTCGTACCCCTGCACATTGACTCGGTACCAGTACTCCTTGTATATAGCCTTGTTATTGTTATTTATTGTGTTAATATTATTTAAATTTTTGGGGGAAATGTACTTACTTTTTAACTGCATCATTGGGAAAGGGCTCATAAGTAAGCATTTCATGGTAAAGTCTACACCTGTTGTATTCAGCGCATCTGACAAATAAAATTTGATTTGATTTTCATCCTATAGCTTGTTCTCCATCTTTTTTTTGAATAGTGAGCCAACATGTTTTCAGCTCTTTTATTTCCATGACTGATTAAACACATTTTCTCATGCTCTCTCTTGTCTCTCTTCAAATCGTAATAAAATCGCAGTATCGAATCTCAATACATATAGAATCGTGAGAATCGCAATACATATCGTATCGGCACCTAAGTATCGTGATAATATCGTATTATGAGGTCCCTGTCAATTTCCAGCCCTATCGTATAAATAGACATAAAATCAATTCCAACAAAGCTGTTGTGCTATATCCGATGCTAACTCTATTAATAGTACTTTGATTGTATTATGACCACTTTTGGCTGTTGATGCCTGTGTATCGATATGACCTCACATGTAAATGAACGACAGAACTTTGATGCATTAGCTCGTTTTCATCATGTTTCAAACCAAGTTCTTCAGTGGAATAAATGGAACTTTGAGCCTTGAAATATTCATGTAGTGGGATCAAAGTTGTGGTATTCCGACTTGTCTCCCAGCTTTTATGCTGTGACTGTGAACTCGGAGGGCCCATCTTACCTGCAGTGCGGGAGCTTGTTTTAATGACATGGAAGTACAAAGCTGCTGTCTTCTTTAATTATGTAAGAGTGTTAGCTTGGCCTCACGGCTCGCTCCCTTTTTCTTTCCCCCTTTGATAGTCCTCCTTTCCCCCTTCCTTTCCTTTCTTATTTTCAACACCAACTTCATACGGCCCTTTGATTTCCTCCCCTGTCCTGCACGGAGTAATCCCTGAATCGCATGAGTCACCTCCGATAAGCAGCGATGAATGGGTCAGGATGGGCGCTAATGGCGTTCAGCACCCGACGCTAGCTCCTTGGCCCTGTTCTCTGGTCTGTAACAGTGTGAAGGGATGCTGTCCGGCTTGTATCACACCCCCAAGCTCCTCTTCCAGGATGCATGGGCCTTCATCTGATGAGCTCTAAATTAGGTAAAGAAACCCCGTCTCCCTTAGCTTGCAGATTTGGGGATCCACAGACTAAATATGAACCTTGTAAATTTGATTTAAGGTGAAATCCACTCTGCTGATGGTATTTGCAGAGAACATGCTACTAATGTAACTGAGGTGTTGGTAACAGAACCATGTGGAAAGAGACATATGAGGTGGATAGTGGACGTAAGTAGCGACTACCGCACCATGTTGAAAGAGACACACGAGATGGACAGAGTACATAAGTAGCGACTACCGCACCATGTTGAAAGAGACACACGAGATGGACAGAGTACATAAGTAGCGACTACCGCACCATGTTGAAAGAGACACACGAGATGGACAGGGGACATAAGTAGCGACTACCGCACCATGTTGAAAGAGACACACAAGATGGCCAGAGTACATAAGTAGCGACTACCACACCATGTTGAAAGAGACACACGAGATGGACAGGGGACAGGGAAGTGTGTGGGCCTTGATATGCGTGTTCTACTGTAGCCACAACAGCTAGAGGAATTTTGCAGGGGGCTTACCATACGCCTCATACCAAGCAAGCTGTGATTGGGCTTGACGTAGGGGGCACAGTGGGGAATACTAGGGAAGGCACACAGGTGGTCATGGGGGTGGTCTGCCCACCCCCCAATACAAGGGTCCTAACAAGGCAGGACAGGGATAGTAGGGCTTACAGCGTTGTCCCATTTACGGGACCTGACCTTACTGGTAAGAAAGGCTTAGATGGGACATGGTGTTAGTAGAAACCAGTGGGGTCCTTTGACATGTGTCCAGTTCAGATGATCTAATTGGTTTATTTATCCAACACTAATAAGTGTGCATCGAACTTGAACATAGTTTGCAATCATGAGTGTGAGTAAGTTTGTAAGTCGCTCTGGATAAGAGCGTCTGCTAAATGACGTAAATGTAAATGTAAATGTAAGTGTAATCTGAATTAGAGATAGGCCAAACCCTTATAAAGGAAAGCGATTTCATATCATTTTCATTCAAGGGATATGTATTTCTCCTCAGAGAGCCGCAAAGAGGATATATATTTCTCCATTATGAGCTTAAGCACAATGTGTTCAGAGTGCAAAGAAAACCTGTTATTCCCAGCCCAGATATTTTCCCCGTCTCCCTCGGTCATGTTCACAATTACTGCATTTACACACACCGGCCCAATAGCCGCTACCTCGCTCTCTCCCTCCTTCTCTCCCTCCTTCCCTCCCTCCTTCTCTCCCTCCTTCTCTCCCTCCTTCCCTCCCTCCTTCTCTCCCTCCTTCCCTCCCTCCTTCCCTCCCTCCCTCCTTCCCTCCCTCCTTCTCTCCCTCCTTCTCTCCCTCCTTCCCTCCCTCCTTCTCTCCCTCCTTCCCTCCCTCCTTCCTTCCCTCCTTCTCTCCCTCCTTCTCTCCCTCCTCTCCCTCCTTCTCTCCCTCCTTCCCTCCTTCCTTCCCTCCTCATCTTACATGCAAATGAACTCCAGGCCACTGCTGTTCGCTGCTTGACCGGCAATAAATTTGAGTTTTGACAAGCCATCTGAATTGTCTTTCCCTCTTCCCTTTCATCTCCCTCTCTCTACGAGCTGCCCAGTTGTGCAGCTGCTCATCAACGTGGCCTTGTCTTTATCTCTTTCCCTCTCTCTCTCTCTCTCTCGTTTCTCTCCCCCTCTTTGAGTGCTGTGTATTATACAATGTGAATGGAGTCTTTCAGTGGCTCTAAATGGCCGCCCTTGGAATGACACCATGAACATGTTGTGTTTTTTTTTTATTTCTCTGGCTAGTTTGGACACACAGATGGGCTGTAGGTCACAGATGGGCACTGATATGTAGGTCATTTAGTGTAATGTCCGGGTGTTTGTGCTTTTGTCCTCTAGCCACAATGGCTCTTAGCTGAAGAACATGGGATAATGATGCCTAGAGAGGTTTGCACAATGTTAGAGTCATGCAAGTGCAAGAGTGACCATCTGATATGCTGGACATGGTTATCGTCGCTCCATGGCGTCATTTTGAAACAATGCCTTTTAAGACATGTATTAGATCAGACAACTGCTAGAATTGCGTAAATGTATGTTAATAGCCTGAATCTCTATCGATTGCAGATGTACAGATGCCACAATGTGCATGTGTGTCTCGCACACCATCATGCATGCACAACTCTGCAGTGGTGCAATGATGTGAGATACCAGTGTTGAGTGGCACGGTGTGGAACAACAGGCACAACCAGGAGGTGGTGGGCCCTGCCCTGCCCTGCCCTGCGGACTCTGCCCTTTCTTTATTATTTTACAAGATCAGCTTTAAAACCATACATCTCGGTTTCGTTTCTCTTTCATGAGATACAGTTGTTTGCATCATCTCTTGTTTTGTGACTTTTTTTGTTGCTTTAATGTCTTTATTTTATATTCATTGGACAATAGATCTATATTTCTTTCATTAGGCCTATTATTATTATTATTTATATTTTTGGTATATAAAAAAACAAGGAATTAACATCAATACAATACATTACATTTACATTTCATAATACCGAAAGATTGCCTGGCATGGCTCCCCAGTCCCCTCTCAACCCCCTGAACCTGCCCACAGAAACACAAAAACTGAGACCACTAGCGGTGGCTAGAGTTGTATTAATTTACAGAGGCACTTAGTGTCTTTTACTGACGATGGATGCTTTCCCGCCATCGCTCCCCTGCCTACTCTTGAAAGCCATTCGCCCCCAGACTGCTGGTATGAAAACGGAGCATTGTCATTGTTTCCTGATAACATTTCCCATTCATAACCTAACCTACTCTCCGTTTGACTGGGATTTGAAAAAAAATACTTTCTTTGCCATTTTGCCTACTCAATTGTCTCAAGGGAATTATAAAGTTAGTGAACGGTTAGTGTGTTTGTTTTTACGTGATAATGGAGGTCAGAGTTCAACAACATGGGAACGGGGGGGCGGGGGGCTCCACATAACCAGTGACCATGGTAACACTCCAAGGCCAATGCCACAGGCTCTATCAGGGATGCACATGCCATACTCCATAGCTGATTGCTCCTTGCTATCCGGGGTCCTTGGGATTTAGGGTAGGGACGTCCCAAGGATCCCGGATAGCACTAACCATAGCTGATTTGCTTCAGAGTCTGAGCTCTGAGTAGCCGTCAACTGCCAAAGCTCCCATGATGCAACAGACCCTTTGGTTTCATATGAAAGATGCATAAGCTTCAAAGTGCATATCTAATCAAACAATACAAGCTCCCTTGACCCATGAGATGGATCAAATACAAGTTCCATTGACCCATGAGCTGGATCAAATACAAGCTTCCTGGACCCATGAGTTGGATCAAAACAAATGCCGCTCATTCAATCAAAGTTAACTGCTTGAAATGTCTCAACAACTCTTGATGTCTGCTTATGATTCCTGATTACCGCACTTGCACAAGTAGTCACTAGCAATGTTCCCTCTAAGCTGCGCACATCTCCCCTCGGATTGCCGCGCAGATGAAATATCAGCCCGCGCAGAGAAGCACGAGATTGAACTTCACTCAACTTCACTCTAGAGATTTCCTCTTTAGTTAACACTACGTTTTGCTCTGCTGTGGGAATTGTGCTCGAATCAATGCAATATTAGCCACTTTCAATGTAACATACAGTATATGCAAAACTAACTGTGCAACAGATTTTCTTGTAGGCAGCGCGTATTGGAGTAGGATTCTATTGCATCGACATGTATGACTCAGCCCGTAATCTACACAGAATGGTGCACCATAACCAATCAGACCTGCAGTAGGCCTATATGCAAATAGCCATTGCCATATATGGATCTGTGCCATTCACATTGAACTGGACAGCATGAGCGGTCGTGAGTAGACACTTGTTTTGAGATCAAAGCGAGAACTGCATGTAGCCACCTGTGCACATTTGTTCATATTCTTTGCTAGTTAGTGAGTTATTAGCCCAGTTATAGCTAGTTTCTAGTCAACAATGGGGGAGTGATTGCTTCCTACAAGAGCACAAAATGTGTACATTTCTAGCCATCTTTGAAAAGCGAGTCAGGTAAAGAGCTTTTTTTATGTCTTAAAGGTGTCTTAAAGTGTTGTATTTTGAGACGGTTTTGAATACGCTAAGTAGCCAATAGGCAGAGGGTAGCATAATGTGTCTGATTCTTTATAATAATGGTATGGGAATAATAATGAATTTTTTGCATCAAGCAACATTTTCAGTCACCTCCTTGTCTGAATGACAAATGGATAAACAGGTTAATGTCAAGCCCTGCATGTTTTTAAAAAAAAGTATCATGGAATGTAGGCCTACATTGAACACCACACATTGGCTGCTACTGTAGGCTAAATGATAGAACAGCTATTTTCTCCATTGTTTTTGATGGTAGGCCACCCTGGTAGGCCTACATTATGATCAAATAGCCACAGTAGCCTACTTGGCCACTGTTAAAACTATAACTTAAAGCGGGGACAGCCTCAGTGTTCACAGTAAACTTGCGCCGGAAGTTGCACAGAATTTTCACAATGTTCAAGTTTGCGCTCAGCAGGCCTGAAATTTGCTCAGTGCCGAAAAAAATTAGAGGGAACATTGGTCACTAGCCATAACTGGGCCATCGCTGCATATACGATTAACAGTAACCCTGCTGCTAGATATCTTAAGATCTCTTGCCGTGTTTGGCCCCGCACAGCTCCGTCTCAAGCGCTGCATGCTAGGGGGCGTATCCTTCGAGGCAAAACAGAGGCAGGATCTAATCTGCTCGATCCCCACCATCATTCACTGAACCTGTGACAGGCCAGTGAATTACCCCACAACATCAAAGCCTTGCCACCAGAGAAGGCGCCTTTTCAGGCGGGGAGAACTTGGGGCCCACCGGGTCTAGCCCCAAGGTGTTTTCAGTTGAAACAGACAGACCTTACACTTTATGCTCATGCGATCTGGTGTTCTCATCTTGGCATGGGTGTGATTTTTCCCACAACACAACACCTTCCTTAGTCAGTAGTGAGGGGGAAACGCATCCACACAAAAAGTATAGCCGTCTTATAACCAGGAATCTCGTAACCTGCACAGGCACTCTCTTGGAAATGTTAAAAGGTAAACACTGTCTGTTTGACTGCAGCTTGGGTTGCACTTGTGATTGATTGCTATGCGTGGAGAGTGAGCTGCTTGGAAAGGAACCAGAGTTACTGTTGCTATCCCATTCACGCTAGCAGGGAAGGGCCCCTTCCTCAGATTCAAGATAATGTCGTGCACAGACTATGCATCAGAGCCTACTATTTTGAAAGGTCTGCTTTGTGTTAGATCGTGTCATGACTGACTTCAATGAAATCGATTGAGAGGACGTCGCAGATCATTTTGAAAAAAGTGGGCTGTTTTCATAGCGAGCGTTTAACAGCTTCCTATAGTGTGGAGAGTATGACGAGTGTAAAGCGCTGTAGGGAGGCAGGGCTTGACCTCGTGCTCATAGGCTTGTCTGAGATCAGATACAGTGGGGGAAAAAAGTATTTAGTCAGCCACCAATTGTGCAAGTTCTCCCACTTAAAAAGATGAGAGAGGCCTGTAATTTTCATCATAGGTACACGTCAACTATGACAGACAAAATGAGAAGAAAAAAAATCCAGAAAATCACATTGTAGGATTTTTAATGAATTTATTTGCAAATTATGGTGGAAAATAAGTAACAAAAGTATCTCAATACTTTGTTATATACCCTTTTTGGCAATGACACAGGTCAAACGTTTTCTGTAAGTCTTCACAAGGTTTTCACACACTGTTGCTGGTATTTTGGCCCATTCCTCCATGCAGATCTCCTCTAGAGCAGTCATGTTTTGGGGCTGTCGCTGGGCAACACGGACTTTCAACTCCCTCCAAAGATTTTCTATGGGGTTGAGATCTGGAGACTGGCTAGGCCACTCCAGGACCTTGAAATGCTTCTTACGAAGCCACTCCTTCGTTGCCCGGGCGGTGTGTTTGGGATCATTGTCATGCTGAAAGACCCAGCCACATTTCATCTTCAATGCCCTTGCTGATGGAAGGAGGTTTTCATTCAAAATCTCACGATACATGGCCCCATATATTCTTTCCTTTACACGGATCAGTCGTCCTGGTCCCTTTGCAGAAAAACAGCCCCAAAGCATGATGTTTCCACCCCCATGCTTCACAGTAGGTATGGTGTTCTTTGGATGCAACTCAGCATTCTTTGTCCTCCAAACACGACGAGTTGAGTTTTTACCAAAAAGTTATATTTTGGTTTCATCTGACCATATGACATTCTCCCAATCCTCTTCTGGATCATCCAAATGCACTCTAGCAAACTTCAGACGGGCCTGGACATGTACTGGCTTAAGCAGGGGGACACGTCTGGCACTGCAGGATTTGAGTCCCTGGCGGCGTAGTGTGTTACTGATGGTAGGCTTTGTTACTTTGGTCCCAGCTCTCTGCAGGTCATTCACTAGGTCTGTTAGGCCTACTGCTGCTAGGTAGCTCTCTCTCTGCTCTCTCCCTCCCTTCTGTCTGTCCTTGATTGCAGGAGTGAAGCCTGGTGTGCGGGAGTCAGGGTTCCAGCTGCAGCTCATTCACCATAATCACCTCAGCCTTTAAGACCCGGTCAAACTTACCACTCATCGTCAGATCATAGTCAAGACGACCATATATTTGGAACCTGACTCCTGCCTCCGCTTCACCCCTGCCACCACCATCCTGCTCTCCACTACTGGACCTCTCTTTGGACTCACCACGGACACTAGGACATTACGGTACCACACCTGCCCTGACCTGGATCTGTTACCCTCCCTGTAACCTGGACTTGCTCTTCCCCTATTATTGGAAACCTGGACTATTGAACATTTTAAATAAACCTGTTAAACCTTCTCTGGCTTGGTGTACTTGTCTGCATTTGGGTTCTAATACTGGTAAATCATAACAGTATGATCTGACCATCATGAACCCAGCAGACAGTAGCTCGGATACCACCCCAGAGTGCACTCAAATTTGGACGGCCATAGCCAATCAGGGCATTTTACTTGGCCAACATGATACCCTGTTTAAGACGATTGCTGAGGACAGTCAGGTGCTGCTTAATCAGGTTCAATTACTCACCAATCAAGTGTCTGCCCTTACTACCCCTTCAGCCCAGATCAGAGAGCCTTTTGTTCCTGCTCCAGAGCGCTATGACGGGAACATGGGAACCTGTGGCGATTTTTGACTCAATGCTCGTTAGTGTTTGAACAACAGCCCCTCACCTATGCCTCAGAAAGAGCTCGTATTGCCTACCTTATTAACTCTACTGCAGCGGTTCCGCTCGTGCCTGGGGATCCGCGGTCTGGGAGAGTCAGTCGGACATTTGCAACGCTTACGTTGCCTTCACCACTGAGATGAGGAAGGTTTTTGACCACCCCGTACGAGGCAAGGAGGCTGCGAAACGGTTGTTTTCTCTTCGGCAGGGGGCTCGCAGTGTGGCGGAGATGGCAGTGGAGTTTCGGACTTTAGCAGCAGTGAGTGGTTGGAATGACGAGGCATTACAAGGAGTGTTCATCAATGCTTTGTCTGAGACTTTAAAAAGATGAATTGGTGTCATATGATGAATCGCCTACGCTGGATAATCTTATTTCACTCACCATCAGGTTGGATAATCGGATTCGGGAGCGCCGCCGGGAGAGGAGTGGTAGTTCCAAGCAACCTGTCTGTCATCAACAAACTCCTCCCCGCATCTTCCCTACGGAGAAAGCCGTGTCTTCCCGAGTCGATACGAGGAGCACTGAACCCGAAGCCATGGAGGTGGGTCATGCACGGTTGTCCTCAGAGGAGCGTGCACGTCGTATTCAGGCTCGGGTCTGCCTGTATTGTGGAGAACCTGGTCATTTCGTTCCTTCCTGCCCAGTTCGGCCCGGGAAAAGGGCCGGCTCATCATTAATGGGAGAAGTTTTGGTGAGCCGAGCAGCGGATTCTTCCTCTTCTCCCCGCATTCTGCTCCAGGCATCCCTCCAGTGGCAGTTCCAGAATCTCTCTGTTAGTGCGCTGATTGACTCTGGTGCCGCGAAAGCTTTTTGGATAGAGAGTGGGCTCAACAAATGGATTTGGAGACTGTTCCTATGGACTGTCCGCTGCAGGCTAAGGGTCTAAATGGACAATTGTTGACCCGATTACCCATCAGACTGTTCCTGTTTGTCTTAGAGTGTCGGGGGAATCATCAGGAGAACATTCAATTCCATATTATCGACTGCCCACAGACCCCCCTGGTCCTTGGTATCCCCTGGCTCATAAGACACAATCCACACATTGATTGGGTGACAGGTAGAATTGTTTCATGGAGCACATTTTGTCATGTGAATTGTTTGTGTTCTGCTCTGACTCCTGCCAGTACTGTGCCTCAACCTCCACTGGAGTCCATGGATCTTTCTGCTGTTCCTGACGTGTATCATGACCTGGCATCCGTTTTCTGCAAACACAGAGCTACTTCTCTTCCTCCTCACCGGCCTTACGACTGCGCCATTGACCTCCAGCCAGGAGCCCCGCTCCCCAGCAGTCGCCTGTACAATCTCTCCCGGCCGGAGACGGAGGCTATGGAGAACTACATTCGGGACTCCTTGGCGGCAGGTATTATGCGTCCTTCCTCGTCACCTGTAGGAGCGGGATTCTTTTTGTTGCTAAGAAGGATAAGACCCTCAGACCCTGTATTGATTACCGTGGACTTAACAACATCACCATTAAGAACAAGTATTCTCTGCCTTTGATTAATTCTGCTTTTCCCCTCCTTCATGGTGCTACCATCTTTACGAAACTGGATCTACGAAATGCGTATCACCTGGTGCGCATTCGTAAAGGTGATGAATGGAAGACTGCCTTCAACACACCCTTGGGACATTTTGAGTATCTGGTTATGCCTTTTGGGTTGTCTAATGCCCCTGCTGTTTTTCAGGCACTAGTCAATGATGTCCTTCGGGACATGTTGAATCGGTTTGTTTTTGTCTATCTGGATGATATCTTGATTTTCTCAGAGTCCTCCCAGGAACATGAACTGCATGTGCGCCAGGTGTTGCAAAGGTTGTTGGAGAACAAACTGTTTGTGAAGATGGAGAAATGTGAATTTCATGTGTCTGAGACCTCTTTTTTGGGTTACATCATAGCTCAGGGGGAGTTGCGGATGGACCCAGCTAAGATCTCTGCTGTCACGGACTGGCCAGCCCCCTCTACCCGCAAACAACTTCAACGATTTCTGGGGTTTGCGAACTTCTATAGGAGGTTCATCAAGGACTACAGCCGCATTGCGGCGCCACTCACCGCTCTCACCTCCATCTCACGACCGTTCGCTTGGAATGAAGGGGCCGAATCAGCGTTCGAAGAACTGAAACATCGCTTCGCCTCGGCTCCCATTCTGATGCAGCCGGACCCCGACCGCCAGTTTGTCGTGGAGGTGGATGCATCCGACACTGGGGTAGGTGCGGTGTTGTCACAGCGTTCTCCTGAAGATAACAAACTGCATCCCTGTGCTTTTCTCTCAAGGAAACTTTCTCAGGCAGAGAGGAATTATGATGTTGGCAATCGTGAACTGCTCGCCGTTAAGCTGGCTCTCGAGGAGTGGCGACATTGGTTGGAGGGGGCGGAACAACCCTTCATCGTTTGGACGGATCATAAGAATCTGGCTTACCTCCAGTCAGCGAAGCAGCTCAACCCCCGTCAAGCCAGGTGGGCACTATATTTTGGGAGATTCAATTTTTCTCTGTCTTACCGTCCTGGGTCACGCAACGTCAAGCCTGACGCCCTGTCTCGTGTTCATTCGGCTGTTGATACTGGTAGTAACCCTGAACCCATTTTGCCTCCTACCTGCAGTATTGCGGTCATCACATGTGACATCGAGGGGATTGTTAGACAGGCTCAACATCATCAAGCTGACCCTGGGAGGGGTCCTCCTAACCGGATGTTTGTCCCTGAGTCTGCTCGCTCCCAGGTACTTCAGTGGGCTCACTCGTCTCCCCTTACCTGTCACCCTGGAGTTTCGCGGACCCTTGACTTTGTGCGACGGAAGTTCTGGTGGGCCACGATGGAGGCGGACACTCGAGCCTTCATTGCTGCTTGTACGGTATGTGCACGAAGTAAGAACTCCACCCAGGCCAGCGCTGGTTATCTACGACCTCTACCTATACCCAGCCGGCCCTGGTCGCATATCGCTATGGATTTTGTCACTGGACTTCCCCCTCGTCTGGAAAGACTGTAATTCTTACGGTGATTGATCGTTTTTCTAAGTTCGCTCATTTTTTGGCCCTACCTAAACTGCCCACTGCCAGAGAGACGGCTGATATTTTGGTTGAACATGTGTTCCGCTCTCATGGTCTACCCACGGATATTGTCTCTGACAGGGGTCCCCAGTTTGTCTCCCAGGTGTGGAAAGCTTTCTGTAAAGCTTTGGGCATTACATCCAGCCTGTCCTCTGGATATCACCCCCAGACCAACGGGCAAGCCGAGAGAGCGAACCAGGAGATGGAGACCGCTCTTCGCTGTGTCACAGGGTCTAACCCTGGGTCATGGAGCTCCATGCTCCCCTGGGTGGAATATGCTCATAACACCTTGACTAACGCTTCCTCTGGTTTGTCTCCTTTTCTGTGTGCTCTGGGTTATCAACCTCCCCTGTTCCCTTCTCAAGAGAGGGAACTGGCGGTACCCTCGGTGCAGTCCCACATGCGCCGCTGCTTCAAGGTCTGGAGGAAGGCCAGGGTAGCTCTGTCCCGAGCTTCGGCGTACATGCAGAGGCAAGCCAACCGTCACCGGTCCCAGGCTCCCGGTTACTCTCCTGGTCAAGAGGTATGGCTGAAGTCACGGGACCTTCCATTGAAGGTGGAGTCTAAGAAGATGGCGCCTCGTTTTATAGGACCGTTCAAGATACTGTCTATTGTTAACCCCTGCGCGGTTAAGCTACAGCTTCCTGCCTCCCTACGGGTTCATTCCACCTTTCATGTTTCCCAGATTAAGCCTGTGTCGGTTAGCCCTCTGTGCCCGCCCTCTCGTCCCCCTCCTCCGCCCAGGATCATGGGTGGGGGTCCGGTCTACACTGTCCGGCGACTTCTGGATGTTCGCCGCCGGGGTCGTGGTTTTCAGTACCTGGTGGATTGGGAGGGTTATGGTCCTGAGGAACGTTCCTGGGTGCCCAGGAGCTTCATTGTGGATCCTGCTCTGGTCCGAGAGTTTCATAGGTTACATCCCGATAAACCCCGTCGGCCGCCAGGTGGCGTCCGTAGAGGGGGGGGTACTGTTAGGCCTACTGCTGCTAGGTAGCTCTCTCTCTGCTCTCTCCCTCCCTTCTGTCTGTCCTTGATTGCAGGAGTGAAGCCTGGTGTGCGGGAGTCAGGGTTCCAGCTGCAGCTCATTCACCATAATCACCTCAG
This sequence comes from Coregonus clupeaformis, assembly GCF_020615455.1. Lineage (NCBI taxonomy): Eukaryota > Metazoa > Chordata > Actinopteri > Salmoniformes > Salmonidae > Coregonus > Coregonus clupeaformis. The sequence goes on from NC_059192.1 coordinate 22,964,152, forward strand.
CCTTTAAGACCCGGTCAAACTTACCACTCATCGTCAGATCATAGTCAAGACGACCATATATTTGGAAGCTGACTCCTGCCTCCGCTTCACCCCTGCCACCACCATCCTGCTCTCCACTACTGGACCTCTCTTTGGACTCACCACGGACACTAGGACATTACGGTACCACACCTGCCCTGACCTGGATCTGTTACCCTCCCTGTAACCTGGACTTGCTCTTCCCCTATTATTGGAAACCTGGACTATTGAACATTTTAAATAAACCTGTTAAACCTTCTCTGGCTTGGTGTACTTGTCTGCATTTGGGTTCTAATACTGGTAAATCATAACAAGGTCCCCCCGTGTGGTTCTGGGATTTTTGCTCACCGTTCTTGTGATCATTTTGACCCCACGGGGTGAGATCTTGCGTGGAGCCCCAGATCGAGGGAGATTATCAGTGGTCTTGTATGTCTTCCATTTCCTAATAATTGCTCCCACAGTTGATTTCTTCAAACCAAGCTGCTTACCTATTGCAGATTCAGTCTTCCCAGCCTGGTGCAGGTCTACAATTTTGTTTCTGGTGTCCTTTGACAGCTCTTTGGTCTTGGCCATAATGGAGTTTGGAGTGTGACTGTTTGAGGTTGTGGACAGGTGTCTTTTATACTGATAACAAGTTCAAACAGGTGCCATTAATACAGGTAACGAGTGGAGGACAGAGGAGCTTCTTAAAGAAGAAGTTACAGGTCTGTGAGAGCCAGAAATCTTGCTTGTTTGTAGGTGACCAAATACTTATTTTCCACCAAATCCTACAATGTGATTTTCTGGAGAAAAAAAATCTCATTTTGTCTGTCATAGTTGACGTGTACCTATGATGAAAATTACAGGCCTCTCTCATCTTTTTAAGTGGGAGAACTTGCACAATTGGTGGCTGACTAAATACTTTTTTTCCCCCACTGTAGATTGTCATCGTAAGGATCAGTCAGGGTGAACATGGGACACAAACCTTTGAAGTCACCCTCATGACATCTCCCTCCACGTTTTTTTTCTCAGAACAGATTGAGGTTGGAATCCGTCATCGTTGAGGTTGAGGTCGTCGAGTACTGAGCTTATATCCCAAGGCCTACTGTACTCTCCCACAACTCCTCCCCTGTCCTGGGCTCCACTCTCCTGTGGAGATGTGTGTTGACCAGTAGCCTAGGGAGGATTCCACATCCACATGTCCCATCACGAAGAGACCTGAACTCCCTCTTTATCTCGTCTTCTTGGCTTTTCAAGTTGTGAATTATTGCAGTCGAGAGCAGTTTCAAATGAATGTATGAAGTTCTATTTTTAGACCGCAGATTCGAGCCACAAAGAAGCTCCCAGTACAATTGACCTTGTATGATATATGCTTTTGTCAGTGCTGGCCCATTATAGCTTAGATCATTGTTAATGGTCGTCCTCCTTTTTCAACTGACAAATTTGCAGCCTATAGAACCAGTGCGTCAGACGCATCTGCTGTGTTTAGGAAATTCAATTAGAATGATCAAAGAAATGCCTGACACATATTAGCTGGATATAAAACAGGTGTCAGCTTTCCATAGTGCATCCCATGTTCCATTGCTTGTCATCTGCAGGGAAAATAGCATTAGCTAAAGTAGATTACATCTCTATAGAAAGTAGTATGATTTCTTCTGTTCGTTCTGAAGAAGTACCATCATGTCTACCTCTGAAGCAACCGTCTGATACACAAACATAACCTTCTTTTGCAATACTGCGTAACCTCATTGTTTACCATGGCAAATCCAATCCAATTTTATTTGTCACATGCGCCGAATACAACAGGTGTAGACATTACATTGAAATGCTTACTTACAAGCCCTTAACCAACAATGTAGTTTTCAGAAAAATAAGTGTTAAATTAAAAAAATATATATATATAAAATACACTGAGTATACCAAACATTAGGAACACCTTATAATATTGAGTTGAGACCAGGTGTTCTTAATGTTTTGTATACTCAGTGTATATCTCAGGCCTAGCCTAAATTAGACAGAGGTCTCTACAGATGGACAACTGGACATGTACATGATATGGCTATGAGTGCAAAAATAGCATGAGCATACAATCGTTTGCCACATCAAAATAATTTCAACTCGACATGGGATAACACGTCTGCACGTACGCAAGCTATTGCGCTTACCAGCACACAAATACACATGCATTCACAAATATTGCACACTCACCATACAGACACTGCACATACTCTGTATTTTTGTTGTTCTCCAACAATGTGTTTGGCAAGGAAGCTGTACCCAGAGTTCAGTAGTGCGTAGCAGTAAAAGCACACTTGGCAGGCGTCGTGAATCTGCAGCGTGAGCGAGTCACTGCACTAACGAACCCCACGGTGCCCAGCCCGCCACACACACACATACGCCCAGCTGCAGATGTCAGATGGCGAGGGAAAAGGTAACCGCTCCAGTCCAATACGGAAGCTACTCATCCCTGACAAGTCAGTCTAAACAGCAGCAGGCAGGCAGATTCCTATCTACGTTGGATAGAGTAATAGGCCTGTAGCTTCGTGGCTCACTAACAGGTTATCAGCTTTAGAAAATGGATGTACAGTAAATGTAGCTACAGACCATGAGTGCCTTTGGCATTAGGATACTTTGATCGCTTTCTTTATAGGCAGAGCTTTCTTATTGTATCTTTTAATGGCCAAACCCTCTTAGCAGATCTACTCAGCTCTAGCAGAGGGCATCATAAGACTTCTCTTTTATTGTGTGAATTGTTCCCTCCCTTCCATCCCAAGGCGCTACCTTTTCTTTTCATGGCTGTTTTTTTCATAGCACTCAGCAGGGGAAGAGCCCTCAAGCTAATTCAGGATTTGTCAGTGGAATTTCAGTCTGACAAAGACAGCCTTTCACAGGGCTGAGGTAAGAACAGTGGAGTTGGCACCGTCCTGAAAGTAATGCAACCGAGACTTGACTTTGAAGCCTGTGTCTTTTACCAGTAGACAGGCACTCCTTTTCCTCCTTTTTGTCTTGCTTTGCTCTTTCCCTGTATTCCTCCATCCATCTGGTCTTTTAACACGACTGATGTGGTGGACACACTGATGACTCTTGTCACATACTGTCTGTGACAAGAGGGGTTGAAGTATTTGACCCAGCCTTCTCTCACCCTGTTCCCATATACTGCTCGCCTCGTCATGAACACATGGTGGAGTTATTCTCAGTGAGCTGGGTGCAGTCCCTTTTCACGGCATGTCTGACCTCTATTCCTCAACTACACCCTCCCACACCACCAACCACACCCACACACACAGGTTTTTGTCTACAAGCCCATGAGGCCCTCTGAGCAAACATAGCACCCGACCCCTGACCCTGTCTAATCAGGCACAAATTAGGCATGTCGAGAGGACGCCCCCCTACCTCCAACACCCCACCCCCTCCATCCCATCTCCACAGGAGCAGCTTTCTGGGAACTGTTTTTACTCTTGCTGTGAGGGAGGGAGGGATCCCCCCCCCACACACACACACACGCACGCACAGACAGACACACACACACACACATACACAGGCACACACACGCCCTCCTCCCGGTGCTTCCCTTCCGATGGGACAGTAATGACATTAACAGCTTCCTCCTCCCGGTGAACCGTGGAACAGTTTCCACTCTGTACCGTTTTCTGTACCATTTCTTCTTCTTATTCTCTCTTTCTTCTCTCCTTCCTCCTCTCAGAGTCACGTCTTTCTTTTTTTTGCCCAATTAAGTGTAAAGCAAACGACACCATAAAAGCGCAACAACAGGAGTCCTGTTTTACAAGAGCTGATTAAGCCCCAGATCTAAGAACCCAGATCTGAGATCCCAGGCTCCAGCTAGCTAGCTCACTGTGGTACGTTTCCACTGAGACTTACCCCCACACCAGTGGGCCACCAGCGTTTTATGTTAATGTGCTCTAGTCTTATCAACAACCTCTGCATCATTCAAGATTGTTGCTTTGTGAGAAGGTGTTAAAGTTCACGGTTAGCCATTGTTATGTAAATGCCAGCTGAAAAGTACCAGTGGCCTGAGACACGGATGCAGGCCCGTGTAGATGGAAACAGAAAAGTCTGGGGTAAATCCTCAGTGAAAATGCGCCATAGCATGCTTATCCGGCCCCATCTTCACCAAACATGCCGTAATGTCTATTTCTGAACACTTTGTTATTCTGCGTAGCACAATCTGTAGCCCCATTAAGCAGGCTTTGCATGGGCCAAAGATACGACTCATGGCTGCCTGCGTTGCTGCAGGCAACAGGTATGGCAGACATTAGCAGCAGATTAGAGCAGAGCAGAGCGCTACAGGTGGTAGGGAGATTGAGAACATGCATGTTAATACTTGCCTCTGGAGCTTGGATTACAGTAACATGGTGCTATTACAAGAGAGAAGCATGCATGGAGAGGTGAGATTCATAGAGATAGCTGTGTCGTGTCCGTTATTGGAGCTGAGTTGTGCTGTAAGTATGGGGCAAACGCAGACCTATAGTAGACACATTTAATATCTTTGTGCGGTACATAGTCTTGTTACTCTAGAAAGCAGCAAGATATTATTTCCCCCTTCGAGACGTCGGGAGGAGATCCGGTGTGAGGAGGCTTTGGAGAAGGAGGGAGGGAGGGTGTGAGAGAGAGAGAGAGAGAGAGAGAGAGGGTGGGTGGGAGGGAGGGAAATAAGAGAGAGAGGGATTGAGAGGATAGAGAGAGAGTGGAAGAGAGAGTGAGAAAAAAGAGAGGGAAGGAGAGAGAGTGAAAGATAGAACTAGAGGGAGAGTAGCCGTGGTGGGGTGTCTTGTCCCAATTGGTCTGTGTACTGCCTTCCTTGCACTGTTGGTTTTCCATATGCTTGTATTCCTCCCCTCCCACTGTGCTGTACGTCCTCTCCTCCTCACCCCCTTCTGAACAATCCTCTGTTTATTTCTCACAGGGCGGAGGCCAGCGGTCCCACAGAACAAACTACAGGCCTGGGGAGATCATTAACCTCCACACACACACAACAGGATACTGGTAGGTTCTACTGGCTGCTTCTCTTCCCCTATAGCTGTATGCGGTATGTCTGTGTACTGTACGCACACATACACTGGTCCCGAACCCGACCGCAGTCCCGCAAATGTTATTTTAGGGATACTGTATGTGAGACAGCTCGCTTGGCAGCCATGGTCCCAGCAATTTTGTGCCTTATAGGCAATGTCAAAATGTGCCAAGAAATAGGTTAAATTACCAGATATTCTCACATAGCCATTACACTACATGGCCAAAAGGATGTGGACACCCCTTCAAATTAGTGGATTCGGCTATTTCAGTCACACCCGTTGCTGACAGGTGTATAAAATCGGGCACACCGCCATGCAATCTCCATAGACAAACATTGGCAGTGGAATGGCCCGTACTGAAGAGCTCAGTGACTTTCAACGTGGCACTGTCATAGGATGTCACCTTTCCAACAAGTCAGTTTGTCAAATTTCTGCCCTGCTAGAGCTGCCCCGGTCAACTCTAAGTGCTGTTTTTGTGAAGTGGAAACATCTAGGAGCAACAACGGCTCAACCGCGAAGTGGTAGGACACACAAGCTCACAGAACGGGACGCCGAGGGTTGAAGTGTGTATCGCGTAAAAATCGTCTGTCCTCGGTTGCAACACTCATTACAGAGTTCCAAACTTCCTCTGGAAGCAACGTCAGCACAATAACTGTTCGTCGGGAGCTTCATGAAATGGGTTTCCATGGCCGAGCGTCGGCTGGAGTGGTGTAAAGCTCGCCGCCATTGGACTCTGGAGCAGTGGAAACGCATTCTCTGGAGTGATGAATCACGTTTCACCATCTGGCAGGGTGCCAGGAGAACACTACCTGCCTGAATGTATAGTGCCAAGTTTGTTGGGGAGGAATAATGGTCTGGGGCTGTTTTTCATGGTTCTGGCTAGGCCCGTTAGTTCCAGTGAAGGGAAATCTTAATGCTACAGCATACAATGACATTCTAGACGATTCTGTGCTTCCAACTTTGTGGCAACAGTTTGGGGAAGGCCCTTTCCTGTTTCAGCATGACATTGCCCCCGTGCACAAAGTGAGGTCCATACAGAAATTGTTTGTCGAGATCGGTGTGGAAGAACTTGACTGGCCTGCACAGAGCCCTGCCCTCAACCCAATCGAACAACTTTGGGATGAATTGGAACGCCGACTGCGAGCCAGGCCTAATCGCCCAACATCTACTGAATGGAAGCAAATCCCCGCAGCAATGTTCCAACATCTAGTGGAAAGCCTTCCCAGGAGAGTGGAGGCTGTTATAGCAGCAAAGGGGGGGACCAACTCCATATTAATGCCCATGATTTTGGAAAGAGATGTTCGAAGAGCAGGTGCCCACATACTTTTGGCTATATAGTGTATATTAGGCTATCAGTATTACTGGGCTAGATCAGCCAATAGGCTAGGCGTAGTTTGATAGAGAGCCAGAGTCGGAGTGAGAACGGACACTTGCATTTTCTGTTTTGCATAATATAGTTTATATAGCATAGGAGCGGAATAATTTCCAGGCAGAGACAAATATGGGTGATCAATATTTAGTAGGCCTAAACTATAGCTTAATCATATTTAGGAAGTACATTTTCTCGGAAGCATAACTGCCCCGTGCTTTGCCCATGCATTTAATTGAGACCACATATATAGCCTATAGGTGCACTTGATCTCTCAACGAGGAGAGGTGATACTGAACTTCAAGCAGTGAATGATGAGAGTCTCTGAATTTAGGTGATTTAAATACAATAAATTGGCTAACGCATAACATACAAAACAGAAAGACAACCGTTTCCAAGTAGCCTAATCTGCGGGACAAAATAATATTTTTATCTGAAAGTTGTCTGTCTGACCGCCCGTCTGCTCCCGCCCGCAGCATGAAAAATGTTGACCGCGCCGCGATGGTGTCAGCCCTCTACACGGATGCACACACACACACACACACACACACACACACATTCTTTCACCTTTCTCTCTCTCACACACTCAGGCGGTATAACTTATAGCCCAGTCTGCAGGGAGATGTATCGACTCCCACTGATCGGATGCCAAGTATTTCCAAATAGGTTCTTATGCTGCCTTCATCCTACTGTGAAAATATGTATGATTTTTTCCCTCCCTCCGTCTCTCTCCCTCTATGCTTCCCTCGCTCTCTCTTTTCCAAAATGGTGTGTGTTTGCAGTGTGGTGTTAAAGTCAGGGTCCTGATATTAACGGTAACTGTTCCCGCCTCCCGCTAGCCCAGTGCAGGAAATCAAAGAGGCACATTCCCAGAGCCGGGGCCTTGTGTGTCTGCCCGGCTCACGCCCCCTACTCCCACTCTGGAATATTGGGATTTATGGGAATAATATGGGAATAGGGTGTCCATGGATACATAAATCCAAATGCCCTGTCTAGGAGGTTAGACAATTTATGTGTTTTTGTTTTGACCGTCATTGCAATTTAAGACTTTCAATTTGCGTCCCGATACAGTATTTGGTGGAATTGTGGTAAATGCTGGTTGTGGTTGAAATTGGACATTCTTGTTCTATATGGACTTTTCTCTTCATGAGTTGAATTTTAATTTACTTATTTCTTGAACTAACAGGGGCCATACTTGCAAACTTTTGCTTTTCTTGCTTAAACCACAGGTCTGTCTAAATATGCTAGATGTTAGACTGACATTAGGCATAGGGGGTAACTATCGTTCTCCTCCAAATGCCTCAAAAATAATTTCTTCAAAAAATGTAACCGAAGCTGCCGTCGATGAAAGTGAGATATATTTCCATTCTCCTATAGGAGGAGATACTTCCTCATTCAAGAGAGAAAAGGGGAAGCTGAATGTGTCTGGGGGATAATTTAGAAGGTGTGTTTTGCCTGAACGATGGGTGGAGGAGGACGTAGGGGAGTAGTATTGGTGTTACAAGACATCAGAAGCTCCCGCTTTAGGGTTAAGGGGTTTCGAGGAGGGTGGGGTGTATGTGTGGGGTTAGGGGAGGGTGTTTTTTCGAGGAGGGTGGGGTGTTAGGTAGAGGCGTAGGCAGCAGCCCCCAGAATCCCAGAGTCCCATTGCTGGGTTTCAGGCAAACATTCTTAACACCTCATAAATCTCACCTGTTGCAGCAAGACTGCTGCTGACAAAGTCTGCAGTGTTTGCACACACATGTACGTGTCGCACACACACGCTTACATTCATACACACACGCATTGCACGCCCGCTTAGGCCTACACTCATACCAGAGGTGGCTGGTTGGAGGAGGTATAGGAGGACGGGCAAATTGTAATGGTTGGAATGGAATCAATGGAACGTAGTCAAACATGTGTTTCCATATGTTTGAAGTGTTTGATACCGTTCCATTGATTCCATTCCAGCCATTACAATGAGCCCGTCCTCCTATAGCTCCTCCCACCAGCCTCCTCTGACTCATACACACGAGCGAGCGCACTCACTCACTCACACAGACTCTCTCAGCAGCAGGATTGGTGCAGAATTGAAATTATTGAGTTCATTCTTTGATAGATAATCTGTTGGGCTCCATTATTCAAACAAAGTTAATCCCGAAATGAATACTGGTGCTGGGCAAATAATCAATCCACTAAATAAGGAATCCTATTATAACAGACAGGCAGACAGAAAGACACACAGACAGACAGAGAGACAGACAGAGAGACAGACAGACAGTCTGGCTGTGTCATGTCATCTACATGATAACTTATAACAGGGGTAGGCAACTAGATTCAGTCGCTGGCTGATTTCTGTCGGAGCGGATGGTCGGGGGGCCGGAACATAATTATAATAATTTGTACACTGCAAATTCACCACAACTAAGCGCAAAAAGATATTGAATTTGAAAATAACAATAATTTCATACCTTGATTACATTGAGACACAATCACGTGTCTTTTTTTATTTTATTCGTGGGAAAATTAAACTCATTTTTAGCTGAATTCATGGGGATTTTAAAGTCTTTTTTTACCAAACATTTGGCCCGCGGGCTGCCTGTTGCCGACCCCTGACCTATAACCTATATATGACCCATAACTGTCTAAATGTACAGTATTTGGGTCAAGAGAGTGATGCTCCTTCTGATTTATGCTCATCAGGCCGGGTATGGAGGCAAGCAGCTGACTTTTTCACAGATAATAAATTGAAGAGCATTCCAACCGGGGCAGACAAAACATTGTAAAGGCCTGGTATTGAACATGAGGCATTTTACTGTTGACTTGGCAGTGACAGCCTGGCGACACGCTTTAGATTCACCCTTTGGACTGTGTGTGTGTGAACATGCAGACCTATACGTGGCCCATGGCAACTGGCACTGTGGATCAAGGTCGTTAGCTAATCGATAGATACCCTACCGCCTGGTCCTTTTAAACTGCTCCACAGTGACCCCATATTATAAAAAGTGTTCCCGCATTATAAACAGTGTCGAAACAGCAAGTGGACATGAACAAGGATGTAATATGCCTGACATATCTCATGGTGGTCATAGCTGCACTATGAAATGCTGCCTTTTACCATAATAATCATGCTTAATGGATTCCATCCAACAGATTCCAACATTTCAAATAGATTATTTGAGTTGCCACGACGATACAAGGGTTATTTTTTCACCACAAAAGGGGTCAAATTTCTGATCCTAACAAGAGAATGTCACCATGGCAATGTGGTTGTGTAATATAATTGGATGACCCGTGTGTAATGAATACTCAGGGAGAAAAAGGTGTAGATTCACGCGCAGATCGTGGCAGGCGTTTATTTCGCCTTTGCAGAAGGCAGGAATCGTGGTCACAGGCAGGCAATGGTCATACACAGGTAGGCAAACAGGCAGGTGAATCAAAAACTAGGACTGAAGGCTATAACTGGTTCTCACAAACGAGCTAGGAAAATGCTTAGTAGAGTCAAAACGAACAATACCTCACAAGGCACAAACAGAATGAACTGAACTAAATAAGGAGCTGATGAGACCAGGTGAGTAACTAACACAGGTGAAATCAATGAACAAAAATGAAAGACAGGGCTATGTTCAAGAACACAAAGAAACAGGGCTACGTACAAGAACACAAGGTGAACTAAGAAAATAAATACAGAACCTTACACCGTGTTGTAGGTAGGCTACAGCAATTTCCTTCAACAAAACATAATAGTGTAACAGCCAGAGGAGGCTGGTGGGAGGAGCTACAGGAAGATGGGCTCATTGTAATGGATGGAATTTAATAAATGGAACAGAGTCAAACGTAGTTTCCATATGTTTGATAATACCGTTCCATTGATTCCATTCCTGTCTATACAATTATCCCATCCTCCTATAGCTCCTTCCACCAGCCTCCTCTGGTACCAGCCTAACATTTACTAACAACACTTAATGATCCTATGTTGGTGTTCTTCTAATGCCTTGTAGGATACTGGTGCTGGAGTTAACAAGGACATAATAACATATGGTCTCGGTGAACTGCTGTATATCTGGGATGTTGTCTATAAACATGTATCTGTCCATCTAGATCCCCTGTATGTTTGGCTTTGGGTTCCTGTGTGGTCCAAACAACTTACTGTGTGTATGCTGGTCTTACCTTCTCTTATGTGCGGAGGTGTGTGTGTGTGTCTGTGTCGTGCAGGCGTTTGCTTCAACCCTGCTCGAACACAGCAAATTTTGCTAATCAGCTACTCATCAGGCTCTGGTTAGCTGAGTAATGTGTGTTAGAATAGAGCAGGATCTCCAGCCTACCTACAGTAGCTCTTCAGGAAGAGGGTTGGCCACCCCTCTCACCCCCCTGCCTCACTGGTTATTTGGGACCAAGAGCCATAGAACTGTCACCTGCATGTTGACACAGTCCTCATGCCCTTATCAGTGACAGAAGCCAGGCTGTGGACACCAGCCAATGCCCGACTCAACCCCCTGTTCCACAGCTGGCTACTGGAGATCCCCAACGCTCTGCACCGTATCTAGGCCCTGTTCTCACCAGCCACCTGCCACCACCATACACACATGCCCACACAGAACACACACTTGCTTGTGAAGGCTTTCACGGTAATGGCAGGCCAAAGCCACCCATGCACATACTCTCACATACTCACACAAGTGCACACACACACGCTCACACACACACCTATTTCAAGACACACACACACACTATCAGAACAGTAAACAATTGCAGCCTCAAACCATACCTCCCCTCACTCACACACTGGCAGTCAGGCAAGCAGGAAAGAGAATAGTACAGTCTGTAAAGTACTGTCTGTGGACCCTCTCCTCTCCCAGTTCGAGGCATTCACTACACTGGAGCGGTAGTTGTGGGTGTATGTCTGTACACGCTGTTTCTGCAAAGATATACATTATGTGTGTGAAAGTGGAGAAGACTCGAAAGAGCCCAGGGGCTGTGGCTGCCTGACTAATGGTGCCTGTACAACACACTTTACATACGCTGCCGCTACTCTGTTTATTATATATCCTGATTGCCTAGTCACTTTTACCCCTACCCACATGTACATGCTGTATTACCTCAATTACCTCAATTACCTCGTACCCCTGTACATTGTCTGAGTACTGGTACTCCTTGTATATAGCTTAGTGGTTAAGAGCGTTGTGTTAGTAACCGAAAGGTTGCTGGTTCTAATCCCTGAGCCGACTAGGTGAAAAATCTGTCGATGTGACCTTGAGCAAGGCACTTAACCCTAATTGCTCCTGTAAGTCGCTCTGGATAAGAGCGTCTGCTAAAATTATTGTGTTACTATTTCCTTTTTTTATTTAGTTAATATTTGTCTTACTTTTTAACTCTGCATTGTTGGGAATGGGCTCGTAAGTAAGCATTTCACTGTAAAGTCTACACCTGTTGAATTCGGCGCATGTGACCAATACAAATTGATTTGATTTTGATTTGAGGCTAAACTCCAGTAGGAAGTGTATAGCAGCATTAATGCCTAGAGGGCTAGCGGTTAGCTTCTCCCTTTCACAGCTCATTGATTGTACCCTCCCTGTGCGATATGCCACTCTGCAATAAGAAATGGTTTCCTGGTAAACAGACCAGCGCTGCCAGTATAGAGTGTGCACTGTATAGACGTGTCCTAGCTAGGAGAATTCAGTCCACACCTCATGTCAAGTAAGCAACCTTTTTATCCTTGCGCGGCTACTACTGAAGATTGAATACATTAGGGGGACAAAATCCAAACTGTTGACGACCCGCCACCACACTATTGCGACTGTATTTGCTTGTTTGTGTGCGTGTGTACGTGCACATACGTGTGTGCTTATGTGCGTGCTCTTGCGTATGTGTTCATTTGCAGCAGCACGCACAAGCGAGGCCCAGTTTTGCTGCTGTCTGTGGTTCAACCCAAACCCAGTTATTTCCCCTTGGGATTTCATCTCTATTTTCGAATGTCAAAAATCCCCCTTAGATGCTTATTTTGTGCCTTTTTGCGTTCTCTTCGCGGCTCAGATCATATTAATGATAGGTCTAGCGTTGAAGGTGGTACGTAATCAATCCTCTCGATGGCGGTGTGTGTCAACAAGGTGGTTGTTCGGTGGTAATGCCTAACCTATAGACTAACCTATAGCATTCACATGTACAGTACCTGTCAAAAGTTTGGACACACCTACTCATTCAAGGGTTTTTCTTTATTTTTACTAATTTCTACATTGTAGAATAATAGTGAAGACATCAAAACTATGAAATAACACATATGGAATCATGTAGTAACCAAAAAAGTGTTAAACAAATCAAAATATATTTTATATTTGAGATTCTTCAAATAGCCACCCTTTGCCTTGATGACAGCTTTGCACACTCTTGGCATTCTCTCAACCAGCTTCACCTGGAATGCTTTTCCAACAGTCTTGAAGGAGTTCCCGCATATGCTGAGCACTTGTTGGCTGCTTTATCCTTCACTCAGGACTCATCCCAAACCATCTCAATTGGGTTGAGGTCGGGGGATTGTGGAGGCCAGGTCATCTGATGCAGCACTCCATCACTCTCGTTCTTGGTAAAATAGCCCTTACACAGCCTGGAGGTGTGTTGGGTCATTGTCCTGTTGAAAAACAAATAATAGTCCCACTAAGCCCAAACCAGATGGGATGGCGTATCGCTGCAGAATGCTGTGGTATCCATGCTGGTTAAGTGTGCCTTGAATTCTAAATAAATCACAGACAGTGTCACCAGCAATGCACCCCCACACCATAACACCTCCTCCTCCAAGCTTTACGGTGGGAAATACACATGCGGAGATCATCCGTTCACCCACACCGCGTTTCACAAAGACACGCGGTTGGAACCAAAAATCTCCAATTTGGACTTCAGACCACCGGTCTAATGTCCATTGCTCGTGTTTCTTGGCCCAAGCAGGTCTCTTCTTCTTATTGGTGTCCTTTAGTAGTGGTTTCTTTGCAGCAATTCGACCATGAAGGCCTGATTCACACAGTCCCCTCTGAACAGTTGATGTTGAGATGTGTCTGTTACTTGAACTCTGTGAACTCTATTTGGGCTTCAATTTCTTCCATTCCTGTGGCGGTCCTCATGAGAGCCAGTTTCATCATAGCGCATGATGGTTTTTGCGACTGCACTTGAAGAAACTTTCAAAGTTCTTGAAATGTTCCGTATTGACTGACCTTCATGTCTTAAAGTAATGATGATCGTTTCTCTTTGCTTATTTGAGCTGTTCTTGCCATAATATGGACTTGGTCTTTTACCAAATAGGGCTATCTTCTGTATAGCCCCCCTACCTTGTCACAACACAACTGACTGGCTCAAATGCATTAAGAAGGAAATAAATTCCACAAATCAACTTTTAAGAAGGCACACCTGTTAATTGAAATGCATTCCAGGTGACTACCTCATGAAGCTGGTTGAGAGAATGCCAAGAGTATGCAAAGCTGTCATCAAGGCAAAGGGTGGCTATTTGAAGAATCTCAAATGTAAAATATATTTTGATTTGTTGAACACTTATTTGGTTACTACATGATTCTTATGTGTTATTACATAGTTTTGATTTCTTCACTATTATTCTACAATGTAAAACATTTGTAAAAATAAAGAAAAAACCATGAATGAGTAGGTGTGTCCAAACTTTTGACTGGTAGTGTATATGTACCGTAGAAACACTCCACTCTACTACGCCTGTTTTCATTGGCGTGGTTCCACGCTATAATATGTCAAATAGCCTTAATGTGGATGAAACTACCAAAATAGAGCGCATACAGTATTAAATTAAAATCTTACTCCCACACATGTTGCAAAATAGTACTGTATTGCATTGTTGGCCCAGAGATGTAGAGAGCTCTGAGTTCATTTATCCTGCCCATACATTTCCAAAGAGAAATCGATAATTCAATCTGAGACAATTGTTTTCAACTTCCTCTCTCCTTCTCTGATCGCAGGAAGGTTAATGCCTTCACATCTCTCCTCTACTCCTCCTTCTCCTCCATCCCTCACTCCTCTTCACAATGCCACCATCGCCTCACTTCATTAACAAAACACTGCTTTCCTGCTGTAAAATTATTGTTTATTGAGAAAGCTGGTCCTGGAGTCGACCCAAAAACAGCTACTGTGTGTGTGTGTGTGCACACGCTTATTTGTGCGAGCATCCATTCAAGCATATATACAGGTGTTTTGTTCAGCTATTTACTGCCCATTATAGGCTCAAATGTGACAGACTGTAAATATTCCCACTTTGCTTTTTAATACCAAAATGTGCAACCTTTCAGGAAAACCTATGTTTTTAAGATCCCTACCTTTCGAGGGAAATAATAACATCTTTGTTACATTGCCAAAATGTGTTGCGCCGCTTTCTCCATCCATATGAAGCAGGAAACCAGAATTTTTGGGAAAGGCTGCGTTTTCCAACAAGATGGCCAGCTGAGTTACAGTATTCACCTTGGTGACTGGCGAGTGTTGATGACATCACTCTCACACATGCTGAGCGGTTATTAAAATCTGTGATTTTTCTATAAAACGGCTCTTGAATGTGACTGTCTGGCCATTTTCATATCCTGAGACATCAAATGTCTGAGGTGGGATGCGGAATAGTGCAGAAATGACTTTAAGAGTTGCTCTAATGCTGTACAGCCAGTTCTTTGTTCTCTGGACTGTGCTGATAGCCCGATACACGGGACATGGATTGCCACACTAATAAATGTTATTTGCTAGGTTTAGATCTGCTAGTTCAAATTCACAGATCAATCAAGTCAATGGAATGCTTGGTTACTCACTTTACACGGCAACGGTTAATTGAGAGAAAAAGTTAGTGAAAAGTAATGAATGGTCAGCCTAAGATGTTCAATAGGACTTGGTTAGTGTGTTGTTTTGTGTAGATACTCTTTTTACCACATTCATCATAGATCATTTAGACACTGTAATGAGACATAGTCCACAAACACAGGTCTACGATCAGCTTTCAGCAACACAACCAC
The DNA here is from genome assembly GCF_020615455.1 of Coregonus clupeaformis. Classification (NCBI taxonomy): domain Eukaryota; kingdom Metazoa; phylum Chordata; class Actinopteri; order Salmoniformes; family Salmonidae; genus Coregonus; species Coregonus clupeaformis. The sequence continues at coordinate 22,979,526 of NC_059192.1, forward strand.
AACCCCAAACTCCCAAAGTGACTACAGGAAACTGACCCAGGATCTGTGCTTAGCTGAGCCTCCCGTGGTGATGAGGATTAGTGCTGGGTGACTGTATCAGGGCCGTTACTGTCTATCTGTTTAGTCATTTAATTACTCTGATTAGTGATTACACAGTATGCCCCAGAGACAAGGCTACATGGAGAGAGTCACCAGGCTATCTCTCTGTTTTCGCTCTCTCCTTCCCCTTTTCTTCTCACTCCCTCCCTCTTTCCCCTGTTACTTTTTTTCTGCTTCCCCTTCAGTTCAGCTGGCAGCTAGCCGAAGTCGGCTAGGCGAACTGAACGAGTGTGCTCACATGCTCGTTTAAAAGACTGTGGCTTAGAAACGAGAAAAAAACAACAATAGTACTGTGTGTCCATTTTGAAACGCCGTAGCCAGTATTCACTTCCTCAAAATAGTCAGAATGAATCTAAGGTAACTCAAGAAAACTGTCATTAATTTTGACGTTTTTGCAAAGGGTGATCTTAGTCGCGCAATATTACATCTAACTAAGATTTTTGGACAATTATTTCTTAATGAAAAAATGTGCATGAAAAGGAGTCATCTCTTGTTGATGACAACAAAGCATTTATTGAAGAATCCCTACAGTTGACCAATCACGGACGAAGGGGCTCCCAAACTTCGGCTGGCCTCGAGAAAAAATTATGTGTGCCCGAACAGCCCACAAATATTGAACGCCGTTTGGGTCTTTGGTGTCAAAAAAGATACACGTCACACTATTTGACGTGTCAAATAAGCTTGTTGACCAATCAGGACCTGAATATGACTGCACGTCACATAATAATTTACACGTTCATACATTTTTACGTAGTTATTACACATTGATTACACTATCACTCGTATTTCATATGTCACAAGGACTCATCGATACGTATGCTATGATGCTGGTAAAGTTTTGTCTCGCGCACCTGCCCCAAATTTTGCTCATTTGCACCCCAGTATCTCTATTTGCACATCGTCTTCTGCACATCTATCACTCCAGTGTTAATACTAAATTGTAATTATTTTGCACTATGGCCTATTTATTGCCTTACCTCCATAACTTACTACATTTGCACACACTGTATATAGATTTTCTATTGTATTATTGACTGTATGTTTTGTTTATCCCATGTGTAACTCTGTGTTGTTGTTTTTATCGTACTGCTTTGCTTTATCTTGGCCAGGTCGCAGTTGTAAATGAGAACTTGTTCTCAACTGGCCTACCTGGTTAAATAAAGGTGAAATAACATTTTTAAAACTTACCCAAGCTCTGGACAGTGCTGGTCATTAAAAAAAAGCTAGCTAACGTTAGCTGATGGATGCAAACAATGTTCTTCCCCAAAACGACATAATTAATTTCAGTAGCTATAGTTAGCTAGCTAACTATCTAGCTAGGTGTCATCATCTAAAATACCCCTAATTTATGAAACTGTTCTAATTTGATTAATGGTGGTAATATGTGAAGCTAGCCACAATAAGGATTAGCCACAATGGTGGAATTTGCGGTTAGCCTTCAAAATAAAAGTATGTAATTGACAGTGATGCAAATGAATACGAATAGTGGAATTATGCCATGGATCATGCTAAACGAGGTTGGATTGTTGTTATATAAATTCAACAAAATAATTGATTTTGTTCATTTGACAAAAATCTGTTGAAATCACACTGGATGTATTAGACTTTAGAATTGCATTGGGGGCATATTTATTTCCATGTACAGCCTTACCTATGGATTATGGATCAATGACATGGGGTATCAGTCTATTCAGTGACACCCAGAGAACATTAGCGTCGTAGCTCTT